>NW_007259596.1:651564-661749 GCF_000164805.1 Carlito syrichta
AAAAAAAAAAAAAAAAAAAAGGAATGGTGTGGGAAAGGTCGAAATGGCATCCCACAGCAATGCCAAGTGACATGCCACCGAAGCATATCTCACACATTTAAACACCAGGCCAGAGCTTCTCCTGGCCTCCTCCTGAGAGGAAGTATGTGGGGAAAAAGTGGGGATAGCAATTCATATGTTGATACTCTGATATGTTTTCTATAGCATCTGGAGAAATAACAGCAGTTTATTTTTGTAGAAAATGCCTAATTTACTCATCTCTTTCTTTTTTATTTTTGTAGAGACAAGGTCTCACTATGTTGTCCAGGCTGGTCTCAAACTCCTGAACTCAAGTGATCCTCCTGCCTCAGCCTCCCAATGTGCAGGGATTACAAACATAAGTCATCATGCCCGGCCTAAATAATCTATTTCTAACTATATTGTTTCATACCTGATACCTGTATAAGATGAAGATGATGCTGTGTTCCTTTGGAAGTTATTATGGATCTATGATATAATTATTTTTTCCTAGAGACAGGGTCTGCCATTCTTACCTAGGCTGGAGTACAGTGACACAACCATAGCTTACCACAGCCTCAACCTCCTGGGCTCATGAGATCCTCCTGCCTCAGCCTCCCATGTAGCTGGGACTACAGGCATGCACCACTATGCCCAACTAGGTATTGTTGTTGTTTCCTACAGATGAGGCCTCACTATGCTTCCCAGACTGGTCTTGAACTCCTGGACTCAAGCAATCTTTTCATCTCGGTCTCCAAGAGTGCTGGGATAAGAGGTGTGACCTATGGTGCCTGGCTATAAATATTTTAAACACTAAGATGGCAATTTGGGGGGGGGCAGGATCACTATCTAGGTACATCATTTAATTTTTTTGTGGGGGGAGTCAGAGTCTCACTCTGTCACCCAGGCTGGAGTGCAGTGACACCATCATAACTCACTGCAGCTTCAAACTCCTGGTCTCAAGTGATCCTCCCACCCCAGTATCCCAAATAGCTGGGCCTACAGAGCCAAGCTACCGTGTCTGGTTAATATTTTAATTTTGTTATTGTTGTTGTTGAAAGAGGGTTTCACTTGGTTGCCCAGGCTTGTCTTGAACTCCTGGTCTCAATCAACCCTCCTGCTTTGGCCTCCCAAAGTGCTTGGATTTGAGGCATGAGTCACCATGCCCAGCCTATGATTTTTGTTTTGTTTTGTTTTCAGATATTTTCCATAATCTTGTTTATTTTATTTGCAATTTTTTTTTTTTTTTGAGTTATGGGATACTTGTGAGGATTTACTGCATCGGTAAAATGCAGGCAGGTGAGGCTTGGGCTTCTAGCAAGCCCCCTCTCTCCTGGTGTTGGCTCTGGTTCCCAGGTTGTGGTTGTGTGCCTAGTATTGCTCCCCCATCCCTCTCTCCTTTTAAGTGTCCAGCACCTGTTGTTGCCACCCTTGTGCTTGTGTGTCCAATGACCAGAGACCACACGGCATTCAGTTATCTACTTCTGTGATGGTTCACTTAGAATGATGGTCTCCAGCTGCATCTACATGGCAGCTGCAAAGGCTATGATTTTGCTCTTCTTTATGGCTACATAGTATTCCATCGTGTATAAGTTCCACATTTGCTTTATGCAGTCTCCTTTCAATGGGCATCCAGGTTGGGTTGATTCCATGTTTTTGCTATTGTGAATAGTGCTGCAGTGACCACACGTGTGCAGGTGTCTTTTGGGTAGAGCAATTTATGAGCCTCTGAGTATATTCCCAGAAGGTAGATTGCTGGATTGTACGGAAGATCAATTTTTGGTTCTTTGAAAAAATGCCACACTGCTCTCCACAGAGGTTGAGCTAACTTGCATTCCCACCAACAGTGTAGAAGCGTTCCCTTTCTCAGCAGTCTCACCAACACTTGTAGGTTTTGACTTTTTAATGACAGTCATCCTGACCACTGTTAGGTGGTATCTCACTGTAGTTTTTTATTTTCATTTCTCTAATGATTAGTGAGACTGAAGATTTTTTTCCCATGTTTGTTCAGTCTATGATGTATTTTTATCTGGTAGCAAACTTTAATACCTTTGGAAAATGAAATTCAGTATGTCAATAGATATGAAAACAGGAAAGTATTTTCAGAGGCAAATATGTGTTTTTACAGCAGACAGCTATATCAAGTCCCAGGACAGACAATCTAAAATATATGCCTGGAGAAAACTGTAGAACTTAAAAACACAGGAAAAGGTGGATTTTCCCAGACAACTATTAAATATTGATGAACCAGTTTCATATTCTTTTTGTTTTTTAAAATTAGAGCATGTAATCTTATACATAAATACTTTATAGCATAAGCAGCCATTTCACAAATTCTTATGACCTGAAACACCCCTAAAATTGTAATAATACTAAATTTGGATTTTTTCGTTTTGAGTTGGAGTCTGACTCTGTCACTCAGGCTGGAGGGCAGTAGCACATTCATGGCCACTGCAGCCTCGACCTGCTGGACTCAGGCAATCCTTCTGCCTCAGCCTTCCAAGAAACTGGAACTACAAGCATGTGCCACAATGTCCAGCTAATTTTCTTTTTGATTTATTGTAGAGACGAGATCTTTCCAAGTTGCCCAGGCTGGTCTCAAACCCCTAAGCTCAGGCAATCCTCTCGCCTTGACATCTCAAAGTGCTGGGATTACAGACTTGAGCCACTGTGCTCAGCTGAATTTGGATCTTATAAAGGAATGAATTCTTACATTAAGGCAGATATCAAATCAAAAGTCTAATATGAACTATTTTCTTTCTTTCTTTCTTTCTTTCTTTCTTTCTTTCTTTCTTTCTTTCTTTCTTTCTTTCTTTCTTTCTTTTTTGACTCAGAGTCTCACTTTCTTTTTTGACTCAGAGTCTCACTCAGGCTAGAGTGCAATGGCACACTCATGGCCACCACAGTCTCGACTTGCTGGGCTCAGGTAATCCTTCCACCTCAGCCTTCTAAGTAGCTGGAACTACAGGCAAGTGCCAACATGCCTGGCTAATTTTTTGATGTATTGGAGAGTTGAGGTCTCACCAATTTACCCAGGCTGGTCTTGAACCCCTGTACTCAGGCAATCCTCTCGCCTCCACCTCCCAAAGTGCTTTCACTACAAGTGTGAGCCACCACACCTGGCCTAATATGAACTATTTTCAATTTCTAAGTAAGATGTTTAGCCAAGCATGATGTTGTGCACCTGCAGTCCTAGCTACTGTGGAGGCTGTAGTGGGAGGATCACTTGAGCCCAGGAGTTCAAGGCTGCAGTGAGCCGTGATCCTGCCACTGCATTCTAGCCTGGGCAGCACAGTGAGATCTTATTTCTAAAATATATGTGAATATAGCATTAAAAAATGAAGCAAAGTGTATATATAGTAGATGGTGACAGTGACCTCATTTAGAAAAGAAGACTCAGGTGTTCTTCTGTAGGTCCTCTGGCGTCCTCCCTCAGCACAGGCATCCTATGGCTGAAGGCCCTGAGGACATGGATCTGACAGATGGACACTTCCCTGGTGTGACCTGTGTGCAGCTGAGTCTCCCCCAAACACTTGCACTCCTTTTCGGAGCCTCCAGGGTCTTCTCCCCGCCATCCTCCATCACAGCCCCTCACTTCATCCACTCCCTTCTTTCAGGGACAGGATTATGGATTCTCAAACTAAAGTTGATTTTAAGAAACAGTTTCAGGCCGGGCATGGTGGCTCACGCCTATAATCCCAACACATTGGGAGGTCAAGGCGAGAGGATTGTCTAAGCCTATGCGTTCAAGACCAGCCTGGGCAACTTGGCGAGACCTCATCTCTACAATAAATCAAAAAATTAGCCAGGCATGGTGGTGCATGCCTGTAGTTCCAGCTACTTGGAAGGCTGAGGTGAAAGTATCGCCTGAGCCCAGCAGGTGGAGGCTGTGGTGGCCAGGAGCGTGCCACTGTCCTCCAGCCTAGGTGGCAGAGTGAGTCGACGACTCAAAAAAAAAAAAAAAAAAAAAAAGACAGAGAGAGAGAATGTATATACCACCGGGACCAGAACTAACTCTGGTTCCCTGTGTCATCTTAGACCTTGGTGTCCAAGCTTCCTTTCCCTGACATTCTCAGGGTTAAGCTCAGCTGCCCAGCTCAGCTCTGTGCCAGGATTTGTACTCATCTTCACAGGATGAAGCCATGTTGCTGTTGTCTGCCTTCCTGAAGGGCCCAAGCACATCTTGCACAAGCGCAGCACTCCTTTCATAGCTGCAGTTTGCCATTGGTGATGCTGATAGGTATCCTGTGCTATTTAAACTGTTCTAACCAAAGTCAGAAAGAAATGTATCTATTATAAGAAAGTTTTGACTGCAAGAAAGCAACAAAGTAGCGTCTGTATCCAGCGGCTGCTCACAGGTTTGCATCTCAAGGTTTTTCTGTAGCTTACCAGAGAACAAGGCCTTTTAAATCTGTAAAGTGAACGGCTTTCCCCAAATGATCTCCGAGCACTTTGCAGCTCTGAAAATGTTCTGTGATCTTAAAGTCTTAGTCTCGTGTGGATTGTGAGTCTCAGTTGAAGCTTCTTTGGTTGTTTGGCTCTCGTAGGTTGTGTATTCACATGCGTTCCACTGCAGTCACATGCTATGAGCTCATTTGCTTGAACTTTAATACCAATGCTTAAGCATTTATATATCGCTTTTCATCTTCAAAGCACTTACATACTTACGAATCCTTCCAGCAATACTTTGAGGTAGCTAAGTGCTATTAAAACTGGGGGAGAGAAAGAAAGGTTGTAAGTGATTTAATGATTTACTTCTGGCAAAAGGGAGAGAATATATCAGGGCCACACAGTTAAACATTATTTTAAGAGACAAAAGCTCACAAATGACTAGTCCAGAGGCTCACAAGGGACCATTATGGAGCAGGACAGACACGGGACAGGAAACCAGATGTCCTTAGCGCCAGCCGGTACATCCACACCTTGCTTACCTCTGACTAAAGATGCCAAGCGTAAGGACGGAAAAGTATGCTCTGTTAGGGTGTCAGTATCTGATGCCAGGTGACTGGATATTAAAAACATACTGATTTAAAACGGAATTCTTTTTCATTCCGAACAAACGTCCCTGGTAGCTCTCTCTCGACTCTTGCTGTATGAAGCGATTTCCCCACTAGAAGAGTCATTGCAACAGCATCTGTCTACACTTGCATTCTAATGATCTACCAAAAGGAAGCAAAGACTTCTCTGAAAACAGCAGGTAAGATACAGCAGGTAACAACAGAAGTGTGAGAATGTCTTCAGCTGAAGCAAAACACAGCATACGGTATCATTGATGAGAATGATCAAGTGGTCACTGACAGCAACCCTAATCTGACAACTACTCTTTTTTTGGTTTTGAGACAGAGTTTCCACTCTGTCACCCAGGTTGGAATGAAATGGGGCAATCATAGTTCACTACAGCCTCTAGCTCCTGGGCTCAAGCAGTCCTCCCACTTCAGCCTCCTGAGTAGCTAGAACTACAGACATCTGCAATAATGCCCAACTGTTTTATTAATTTTTTGTAGTGATGGAAGTCTTTCTATGTTGCCCAGGCTGGTCTTGAACTCCTGGCCTCAAGCAATCCTCCAGTCAGGGTCTCGCAATGTGCTAGGATTACAGGCATGGGCTACCATACCTGACAGATATTCCGGAGTAAATTTCACACATGAGACTCTTCATGCTACCTTGAAATTGTATCTTTCAAAAAAAGTCAAAGTTTTTATCAATGAGCTAATAATTATTGATAATTTGATAGCCCTCACTCTGGGATGCTGGAAAGAAGTTCATCGTACCAACCACCCAGTAGATCTGATAGGGTTTGATGGATTGCCTTAAATTCTCAAGTAAATTAGCAGTCCACTTTCAGTAGGCACCAGAATTATGTGAAGGGGCTTGTTAAAACACAGATTTCTGGTCCTAGCTCTGTGACTCGTGCCTATAATCCCAACACTTGGGAAACTGAGGTGGGAGGATCGCTTGAGCTCAGAAGCTCAAGACCAGCCTGGGCAACATAGTGAGACCTCATCTCTACAAAAAAGTTTAAAAATTAACTGGACACGGTGGCACATGCCTGTATCTCCAGCTAGTTGAGAGACTAAGGCAGAAGGATTGCTTGAGCCTGGAAGGTTGAGGCTGTGGTGAGCCATAATTGTGCCACTGCATTCCAGTTGGGGTGACAGAGTGAGACCCTGACTCAAAAACAAAAACATACAAAAAACCCTCATATTTCTGGCTCCATTCTTAGGGTTTCCAACTCAGTAGGGCTGATGTGGGCCATTTGCATTTCTCACAGCTCTCAGATGATGCTAATATGATTTAGGACCACACTTTGAGAATGACTGAGCTAAACAAAAACCATGCAGATAGGAGTCACCGCATTGCTTGGCTCTGTTCTGATGAGCCACCTGGGTAGAGACCTTCCCAGAGCAGAGGACTTGGTAATGAACTAGGTTACATTGACCCTGAAGATTTGAATTCTCCCATCAGCAGGACCAAATCTGACCCATGGGTGTTTGGTTTTGTTTTTTAAGTTGGATTTGTTGCCAACATTTAAACTCACAGCATTTTGTATGAAAATTCAAGTTCTGGTGTCTTAAGATGAGTCAACTTTCTGACGACACTTTTTAAAGCAGGAGGACAGTGTCCAGGGGCACAACCTCCACCTGACTTACTTTGTTAGCTCAGACTGCCTCTGCTTTTGACTTTGTGTTCCTGTGTAGATAATGAATCTAAAAATTTCAAGCCTCCAAATAAATACTTTTTCACTTTAGTTATCTTACTACACATAGCTTTGTTAAATAAACCAGGCCTCCCACCACTCATTCCATTTTATTGTGTTCTGTTTGAAAGCAGTCTACACACACATGAAGATGAACAGACTGAAACTTCACATCGTTGGCTGGCATCTACGGACTAGCCAGGAAGCTTTCCATTCTGACTGTATTTTAGAGCAGCTAAATGTCATATTTCTTAAGTTATAAAATAGTACAGAAATAAGAACAAGCTCAGAAGCAAGACTCTTCATAGAATCGGTATTCTCAAATCTCTGTTTTGATAAGTAATGCAATGTATTTTATTTCTTTATCTTTGTGGGTTTTTTGAGTCAGAGTCTCACTCTGTTGCCCATGCTGGAGTACAGTGGCAAGATCATGGTCACTGAAACCTTGACCCACTGGGCTCAGGTGATCCTTCTGACTCAGCCTTCAAAGTAGCAGGAACTATAGGTGTGCACCACCATACCTGCTAATTTTTTGATTTATTGTAGAGACGAGGACTCACCAAGTTGCCCAGACTGGTCTACAACCCCTGGACTCAGGCAATCCTCTCACCTCTGCCTCCAAAATTGCTGAGATTACAGGCATGAGCCACCATGACCGGCTATTACTTACCTTTGTAAGCTTAAAAAAATTAACCTATTATGTGTACATTTACATAATTATTTAAATCCATTTTGAGATGAGATAGACTAATACTAAATAAAATATTCACATTTATTCTTCACATACTTATGACAGCATGAACTTTTGGGAGAGGGGTATTCAAGTTTTACCTTAGTTTGCTGTAGTCTCAAGATCAACCGCATCAAATCACCTGGAAAGTTGTTAGAAATACAAATCAGTGGCTGAGTACAGTGACTCATGCCTGTAATCATAGTATGTGGGGAGGCCAAGGTGGGTGGGTTGCTTGAGTCCAGGAGTTCAAGGCTACAGTGAGCTTTGATTGCATCATTGCTCTCCAACCTGGGTGACAGAGGGAGACCCTGTCAAAAAAAAAATGAAAGAGAGGCCGGGTGCAGTGGCTTGTGCCTATAATCCCAGCACTTTTGGAGGCTGAGACGAGAGGATTGCCAGGGCCCACAGGTTCAAGACCAGCCTGGAAAACTTGGCGAGGCCTCATCTCTACAATAAATCAAAAATTAACCAGCCATTGTGATGCATGTCTATGGTTCCAGCTACTTTGAAGACTGAGGCAGAATGATTGCCTTAGCCCAGCAGGTCAAGGCTGCAGTGGCCATAAGCATCCTACTGCACTCTAGCCTGGGTGACAGAGTGAGACTCCAACTCGAAAGAATGAAAGAAAGAAAGAAAGAAAGAAAGAAAGAAAGAAAGAAAGAAAGAAAGAAAGAAAGAAAGAGAAAGAAAGAAAGAAAGAAAGAGAAAGAAAGAAAAGAAAAGAAGACAGAGAAAATCAAATTATTGAGTCTTACTCCAATGAATCAGAAACTATGGGAATGGGACCTAGCAATTTGAGTTTTATCTAGTCCTGTGGGCAACTTTAATGCACAAAAAAAGACTGAGAATCAATACTTTAAACTACCAAGTAGATAGAGTAAATCATTGTACCTGTGCAGAGAATTTACACAATGCAAAACCAAGGGACTCTGTGAAAGTCGTGCAAAATAATTTCTGATTTATGCCTTTTGGTCAATGCTGTTCTCTATTCAGCAATGTTCACTAGATCATAGACTTGTCTTGATCATTTTTCTGAAATAACGTCTGTGTTTTAGAATTTGCTTTCATAACTAGCTTGAAAACCATTATAAGAGACCACAAGTTTAGTGAAAAAAAGACAAGAAGGTGAACTTACTCTCCCATTCTGCCTCAATTCTTTTCCACTTTTGTTCTTAAAAGTCAAATATCTATGGACCTTCCAGCAACTGAGCTGGAGTATTCTCCACATTTTAGTGCCTCCAGGTGTCAACATGATGAATACATGATGAACTCAATGCTCCTCAGCCATGGTTGCTTTCAAATCACTAGGGAGCTTTAAGAAAACACTCTGCCCAGGCCAGGCGCAGTGGCTCATGCATATAATCCCAGCACATTGGAAGGCCGAGGTGAGAGAATTGTCTGAGCCCAGGAATTCGAGACCAGCCTGGGCAACATGGTGAGACCTCATCTTTATAATAAAATAAAATTAGCTGGGTGTTGGGATGCAGTCCTGTAGTCCCAGTTACTCAGGAGGCTGAGGTGGAAGGATTGCCTGAGGCCAGCAGGTCAATGCTGTGGTAAGCCATGAGTATGCCACTACACTCCAGTCTGGGTGACAGAGTGAGACTTCAACTCAAAAAAGAAAAAAGAAAATGCCCTGTCCTAAGTTCTATCTTGATAGCCTCTGATTCCACTGGCTTTAAATGAGGCCAGGCCTTTGGAATGCATTCTGAAGCTCTCGGTGATTCTCACATACAGTTGGGATTGAAGACCCCTAATCTGTATTTTCCCCACCAGCAATGGCAGTGACCTAGAAGCCAGATCTTAGACCTCAGCCTTCTCTTCCGATGCAACTTGAAGCTTCTCCTCCTTATATGAGCACAAACGAGTTTAGCAACTATAAAACCTTAAGGCATAACTCTCCATTGAAATAGCCTCTATATTGTAATCCCAGCACTTTGGGAGGTGGAGGCAAGAGGATTGCCTCAGTCAAAGGTTCAAGACGATCCTGGGTCACTTGGCAAGACCTCATCCCTACAATAAATCAAAAAATTAACTGGGTGTGGTGGCATGTACCTGTAGTTTCAGCTACTTAGAAGGCTGAGACAGAAAGATCACCTGAGCCTAGCAGGTTGAGGCTGCGGTGGCCGTGAGTTTGCCACTGCACTCCAGGCTGGGTAACAGAGTGAGACTCCAACTCAAAAAAAAAAAGAAAAGAAAAAGAAAAAAGAAATGGCCTATATACAAGGTCATTCAACTTATACCAAGTAAAGTTAAGAATTTGTGTCAATAATTCAGTCTTCTAACTACTCTTATTAGTTAATTAAAGACAAACTACCTCTTCTTTGACTTGAAATGTTGGATGCTTAGCTTAACTCTTCTCCTGCTTTGTGGAATGGGCACAGTCCACAGCAAATGGAATGTTTTCTGCCATTTGCTAGGCCTGAGAGGATAAAGGGGACAGTGGTGACAATCATCTCTAAATGTAACAGTGTGGGTGGAATGTTGACACAACCACAACCAGCGCCTTCAGTCTTTTGCTAGACTGTTACTTCTGAAGCATGAAATTTGGATCAGAACTCAGAAACAAAATGTTCATTCCTTCTCTTCACCCCCTGCAAAACTTATTTTATTTATGTCTTTTTTGAAACTTCCTGGTATTTTTGTGACAATACTCTTCCCACTACTTCCTTGTGGTATGCTAAGGCTCTCTGGTTTTTGACCTTTTGATATGAAAACATGCATGAGAGCCATGCTTCTGTGACTCTTCCCCCCCCCC
>NW_007259596.1:661769-679494 GCF_000164805.1 Carlito syrichta
CCCCCCCCCCCACCTTTGATTTAGGGAAGTGGCAAGACTGTGGAATGATCGCAAAGTTCATATTTCCTCTTACAAACAAAACAAGAGGGCATCTCATCGGAGTTCTGCACTGACTTTAGGGAATGCTTTTTTTAAAAAAGAAAGAGGGGGAAAGAGAAAGAGAAGAAAATTCAGAAAATATATTAGTTTATGACATCCACCAACACAAAGTCTTTGGACCGGAAGTCAAATGTTAACTTCCAAAGTTTCAGTACATGGTCCTAAAGTATTTTGTGTAGCATGTGAGGATCTCAGCTGAAATCCTAGTTCTATCCACCAACTGTGTGACTTAGGGAAAACCACACAACATTTCTAAATCTCATTTTGCCTTCTGTGACATGGTCTTCTGGGATCCTTATGTATATTCAATTGGATAATATAAGTAAAGCATTTGCAAGAAGTGCAGACTCAGCAAATGATAAGAGCTTTATCATTACACTAGGCAGATCCCTGATGTCTGACATGGGCTACATTTCTCAAACTCTTCTCTGACCATGTCAAACTGAAGTCTTAAACAATTGAAAAGCAGTTATTTGAGAATCTTCCTCAGTAAATGTAGTTATAAGAAAAAGCCGACTTCTTTTTTTGAGTTGGAGTCTCACTCTGTCGCCCAGACTGGAGTGCAGTGGCTGCTCCCAGCCACCGCAGCCTTGACCTGCTGTACTCCAGCAGTCCTTTCGCCTCAGCCTTCCAAGTAGCTGGAACTACAGGCGCAAGCTACCACACCCGGCTAGGTTTTTAAAATTTATTTATTGTAGAGATGAAGTCTTACCAAGTTGCCCAGGTGGGTCTCGAACCCACGGGCTCAGGCAATCCAAAATCCGACTTATTTTCAGCATCATACTGGAATTCCTAGCCAGAGTTATCAAGCCAGAGAAAGAAATACTCATAAAAGGCATTCAAATTGGAAAAGAGGAAGTCAACTTGTCCTTCTATGCAGATAACATGACCTTATATCTAGAAAAGCTTAGAGACACAGCCAAAAGAACCTGTTGGATCTGATAAGTAAACTCCATAAAGTTACAAAGTACAAAATCAACATACAAAATCAGTAGCAGGATAATGAACTAGCCTGATAAGAAAGCAAGAAGGCAATTCAATTTAAAATAGTCACCAAAAAAATAAATTTATCCAAGGAAGTGAAAGACCTCTACAAAAAAAAAAAACAAAAAAACAAACAAACAAATATATATATATATACACAAATCTAGGCATGGTGACTCAAGCCAGTAATCCCTAGGCACCTTGGGAGGCCTAGGCGAGAGGATTGCCTAAGACCAGGGGTTTGAGACAGCCTGGGCAACTTGGTGAGACCTCATCTCTAAAACAAATCAAAAAATTATCTGGGCGTGGTGGTGCACACCTGTAGTTCCAGCTACTTGGAAGGCTGAGGTGGAAGGATCGCCTGAGCCCAGCAGGTCAAGGCTGCAGTGCCATGAGCATGACACTGCACTCCAGCCTACATGATAGAGTGAGACTCCAACTCAAAAAAAGAAAAAAAGGAAAAAAGGTGAAAGAAATTAAAGAGGACACAAGTAAATGGAAAGACATGCCATGGTCATGGATCAGAAAAACTAATGTTGTTAAAATTGTCATATTGCCCAAAGCAATCTACAGATTCGATGCAATTCGTATCAAAATATCAGTGGCCTTGTTAAATAAATAGAAAAAACAATTTTAAAATTTGTACAGAACAACAACAAAAAGCACAAATAAGCAGGGAAATCCTGAGCAAAAATAACAAAGTTGGAAGCATCACACTACCTCACTTCAAACTATATTACATGGTTATAGTAACCAAAACAGTATGGTATTGGTATACAAGCAGACATACAGATTAATGGAACAGAATAAAGAATTCAGAAATAAAACCAAATATTTATAGCCAAAGGAACTAAAAATACACATTGGGGAAAGGACATTCTCTTCAATTAATGGTGCTAGGAAAATTGAATATCGATATGCAGAAGAATGAAACTGGATCCCTATCTCTCCCCATATACAAAAGTCAACTCAAGATGGATTAAAGACTTAAACGTAAAACCTGACCCCTCCCCTACTTTGGGGAGGTGAATCTCCTCTTTCTCTCTCTTGCTCTCTCTTTCTAATTTAACTTTTAAAAAAATTATATTTTTTTAATCTAAAAAAACCCCCATAAAACCCAAAACTATAAAACTACTTAAAAAACAAACACAAAGAAAACACTTCAGGACATTATTCTAAGCAAAGTTTTATGGCTAAGACCTTAAAAATCTCAGACAACATGAACAAAAATAGACAAATGAGACGAGTATTAAAGTAAAACACTTGCACAGTCAAGGAAGCCACCAATGGGACAACCCACAGAATGGAAGATGTTTTTGCAAACTATTCATTTGATGAGAGACTAATACCCAGCATATATAAGATACTTAAACAGCTCAACAGTTAAAAAAAAAAAAAATCTCATTAAAAAGTGAGTTGAGTGGCCGGGCTCAGTGGCTCTGCCTGTAATCCCAGCACTTTGGGAGGCCGAGGCGAGTGGATTGCCTGAGCCCACTGGTTCGAGAACCACCTGGGCAACTTGGTGAGACCTCATCTCTACAATAAATAAAAAACTAGCCAGGCACGATAGAGCGTGACTGTAGTTCCGGCTACTCGGAAGGCTGAGGCAAAAGGACAGCCAGAGTCCAGCAGATCGAGGCTGGGGTGGCTGTGAGTGTGCCACGGCACTCAGTCTGGGCGATACAGTGGGACTCCAATTAGAAAACAACAACAACAACTTTTTAGCCGGGCTTGGTGGCTCAGCCTGTAATCCCGCGCCTTTGGGAGGCTGAGGTGAGTGAATTGCCTGAGCCCGCGGGTTCGAGGCCCGCCTGGGCAACTTGGCGAGACCTCATCTCTACAATAAATCAAAAATCAGCCGGGCGTGGCAGCGCGCGCCTGTAGTTCTAGCTACTTGGAAGGCTGAGGCGGAAGGATCGCCGGAGCCCAGCAGGTCGAGGCTGCGGTGGCTGGGAGCGGCCACTGCATTCCAGTCTGGGCGACAGAGTGAGACTCCAGCTCAAAAAATAAAAATAAAAAATAAAAAGTGAGTCAACAGCATGAACAGACATTTCTGAAAAGAAGACATTCAAACGGCCAACAGTATATAAAAAACTGCTCAGCAGCACTAATCATCAGGGAAATGCAAATCCACACCACTGTGAGTTACCATCTTACCCCGTTAGTGTGGCTATTATTATTTTTTAATACGTTATTTTATTTATTTAACAAATATTATATGCATTATATACCAAATATTCCTGAAGACAAAACAAGTTGAAGATAAATTTGCACAGGGCAGCTAGAACAACCTTTCATAAACACAGACTATTATCTTTATTCTATTTCTCATTTTATCAGGAGCACAACTTTGTTCTCAGGGTAAAACACAAACTATAAAATGGCTTGGGTGGGGTTGCCCTTCATCATTGTCCTTCTGCTTGCTGTCTATGGCAATTTCTCGGAAGTCCTTTTCTGCCTGCCAAGCTCCAATCATGTTTAAGTATACACAGTTTTCTTTCTAGTCAGGACACTTTTCCTCTCACATACCCCCTTTTTATCCTTCTCCCATCTTTAGTATATTAACTTTTTTTTTCTAAGTTGAAAGTCATCCTCCTGAAAACTTCAATTGCCTCTACTGACTACTGCTAAAATATGAATGTTTATAAGACAAATCATTATTTGTTAGTGTGGCTATTATGAAGAAGACTGTAAACAACAGATGCTGGTGAGGATGCGCAAAGAAGGAAACTGTCACACGGTCGGCGGAAATGTAAATGAGTACAGCCACTATGGAACAGTGTGGAGAGTTCTCAAAAAACTAGAAGTCGAACTGCCAAACAATTCCACAATCCCACTCCAGGATATTTATCCAGAGGGAAAGAAGTCAATGTATCAAAGGAATGACTGCACACACATGTTTATCACAGCACTATTCACAATAACAAAGACAGGAAAGCCCGCGGGTTCGAGGACTCCTGATGAGTGGAGTTTTTTAAATGTGGCATGGATATACACAGCGGAATACTATTTGGCCATGGAAATGAATGAAATCCTGTCATATACAGTAGCATGAATGGAACTGGAGGACATTATGTGAAGTGAAATTAGCCAGGTGTGGTGGCTTATGCTTGTAACATTCACTTTGGGAGGTGAGGCTGGAGTATCTCTTGAATCCAGGAGTTCAAGAGCAGCTTGGGCAACACAGCAAGACCTCATGTCTACAAACAAATAAAAAAATTAACTGAGCATGGCAGTGTGCAGCTCTAGTCCCAGTTACTCAGGAGGCTGAGGTGGGAGATTCACTTGAGCTCAGGAATTCAAGGTTGTGGTGAGCCATGATTGTGCCACTGCATTCCATCCTGAGTGACAGAGTGAGAACTCAAGTAAAAAAGAAAGAGGGGGAGTGGGAGCAGGAGAGGGAGAGGGAGGGAGAGAGAAAGAGGTGGGGAGGGAGGGAAGGAGCGAAGGAAGGAAGAAAAGGAAGGAAGAAAGAAAGAAAGAAAGAAAGAAAGAAGGAAGGAAGGAAGGAAGAAAAGACAGAAAGAAAGAAAGAAAGAAAGAAAGAAAGAAAGAAAGAAAGAAAGAAAGAAAGAAAGAAAGAAAGAAGGAAAGAAAGAAAGAAAGAAAGAAAGAAAGAAAGAAGGAAGGAAGGAAGGAAGAAAAGAAAGAAAGAAAAAGAAAGAAAGGAAGGAAGGAAGGGGAAGGGAAGGAAAGAAAGAAAGAAAGAAAGAAAGAAAGAAAGAAAGAAAGAAAGAAAGAAAGAAAGAAAGAAAGAAAGAAAGAAAGGAAAAGAAAAGGCCGGCATAGAAAGGCAAATATTGTATCACATGTTCTCACTCCTGTGTGTGAGCTAAAGGGTGCATGGGTAGGGGTGGAAAGGGATGAAAAGAGATTGGTTCATGGGTACAAACATGCAGTTAGATAGAAGGATCAAGTTCTAATATTCCATAACTGAGTAGGGTGACTAGAGTTAACTACAAGTCTTGTATACTTCAACATAGCCAGAAGAAAGGACATGAAATGTTTCTAAGATGTAGAAATGGTAAATTTTCAAGGGTGGATATCCCAATGCCCTGACTTGATCATTTCACATTCTATTTATATCACAACATATCACATGCACCCCATGAATATGTACAAATATCGTGTCTTAATTTGTTTGTTTTTTTTTTTCGGAGTCTCACTCACACAGGCTGAAGTTCAGTGGCATGCTCACGGCCACCAGTTTCAACCTGCTGAGCTCAGGTGATCTTCCTGCCTCAGCCTCCCGAGTAACTGGAACTACAGGTGTGTGCCACCACACCTGGCTAATTTTTTGATTTACTGTCGAGATGAGTCAAACCCTGTACTCAGACAATCCTCTTGCCTCAGCCTCCCAAACTGCTGGAATGTCAGACGTGAGCCACCACTCCCGGTTATGTATTAATTTTATTTATTTATTTATTTATTTATTATAAAGATGTGGGGTAGAATTCAGGGTTAGGTATACAAACATTGATTATGCAGGTACCCTTGTTGACGAGGTACGTCCCTCCCTCCCCTAGCAGTTTCCCTCAACTGCCAATCCCATCCCCACTGTGTATTAATTTTAAAAAGACAAGAAGTAGCAAACTCAAAAGCCATAAGAGATATGAAAATGGAGTAAGAGCAGCATTCATTGTGGAGAATAAACACGTAAATATGAGAGTAATCCAAGTTCCCGGTATTCCAAATGGACCAGGATTGACTGACTGATGACTGAGTTGGGGGTCTCACTCTGTCACCCAGACTGGAGTGCAGTGGCACCATCCTGGCTCACCATAACCTGGACTTTCTGGGTTCAAGCAATCCTCCCGTCTCAGTCTCCCGAGTAACTGAGACTACAGGCAGGCCTAGCTGTTTTTTGTGTTGTTAGTAGAGATGAAGTTTCACTGTGTTGTCCAAGCTGCTCTCAAACTCCTGGACTTAAGCGATCCTCCAACCTCGACCTCCCAAAGTACTGAGATTACAGGTGTAAGCCCCCATGCCCAACCTGGACCAGTAACGGTCCGTCGGACATTAGAATGACTTTGACCACAACACGGACATGCATACTTTTGAGCAGACAGCACAGGGTATGCACACACATGGTGGAGACACCCGCCCTCAACCTGCAGGAAGTCAGCCCTGCCAACTTGGTGGGCTGCTGGTTCAGAGCTCTGTGACAGTAAGCAGCAGCCCCCTCCTGGATTGCTCTCCAGGGGTCTGCACTCCAAGCCTGTGACTCAGCCTCCCGGAAGCCTGGAGGTTCACTGCATGAGGAATTCGACGGCTGTAAGAAGACACTCCAAGAAGACTGAGGATGAGAACTATTTTAACTCACAAACAAGTCTGGAAGGGGAAAGGCAGCTCGGCGCTCCCAGATGAAAGAAACTCGGACTTGTGAATCACTGAAAATAGCAGGAAATCAGACAAGAGGGGCCTTGTCCTGGCGCAGTGGCCTCACTCAGAGATTAAAATAGGTCTGACCTTCTCTGGGATGGTGTTGTCTCAGCCATATTTAGCGGCTCCAGCTGGGGACTTCTGAAACCTCCATCTACGTGTTGTGAAACCCTGTCTCTGGGTCATGAGACGGTCTCTCTCCAACACAGAAGCCCGTTTATTTGGGGAGGCCCTTAGCTGGGCCTGTGGCTTCTGAGTCAAGAAGATGGAGCTCCTGAGGCTCTAATTTTCTTTTTCTCTTGCTTGAATGAAGTTAGAAACCACATAACATGACAGTCAAGCAAATTGATGGCCTGGCATGATGGCTCACACCTGTCATCCTTTGGGAGACGAAGGCAAGAGGATTGCCTGAGCCCAGGCGTTCAAGACCAGCCTGGGCAACTTGGCGAGACCTCATCTCTACAATAAATTTAAAAATTAGCCAGATGTGGTGGTATGCGCTTATACTTCCAACTACATGGAAAACTGAGGCAAAAGGATCACCTGAACCCAGCAGGTTGAGGCTGAGGTGGCCGTGAGTATATCACTGCACTCTGGCCTGAGCAACAGAGACTCCAGTTGGAAGGAAGGAAGGAAGGAAGGAAGGAAGGAAGGAAGGAAGGAAGGAAGGAAGGAAGGAAGGAAGGAAGGAAAGAAGAAGGAAAGAAAGAAAGAAAAGAAAAGAAAAAGAGAAAAAGAAGAAAATTGAGGATCTCAGCCAGGGCTGAAGGAACACAACCATCCATCATCCATTGTCTTCCCGCAACTCTGGAAGAGTCTGAAGGCCCTGTTTTCCTTATTTGACTTCTCTGCTTAGGACACTCATAAGAGAAGCCAACTGTTCCTGGTTTTTGAGACTTTGGGGCACGGCTTTGTAGAGCAGGATCAGAAGGCAAGCCATCCCTAGCCAGGAAGCCCAGGGCTCCAGAAGCCTGTCTTCTACTTCCAGCCCTGCCAACAAGACACTAGTATATTGTAAAGAGAAACTATTACATATAGAAGTCCTGGGGAGAAAAGATTTAAATCAAAGCATCCTTCTTACTATTTATTGCCAAACAGTCTCCCTGTTAACTCCAGCTTCCGTTTACTAATAACCCATGCTACCTCTGGCCTGGTCCCTAAATGTCAAAAGATATACTTCACATTATTACAGTATTCATAAGGGTTCTATGTTTCAGGGGTTTTTTTGCTTTTTGTATTTTTGAGTCGGAGCCTCACTCTGTCACCTAGGCTGGAGTGCAATTGCATGCTCACAGCTACCAAAGCCTTGATCTACTGGGATCAGGTGATCCTTCCACCTCAGCCTTCAAAGTAGCTGGAACTACAGGCATGTGCCACCATGCCTGGCTGATTTTTTCCTTTAGATTTATTGTGGAGATGAGGTCTTGCCATGTTGTTCAGGCTGGTGTCGAACCCCTGAACTCAGATAATTCACTCGCCTCAGCCTCCCAAAGTGCAGGGATTGCAAGTGTGAGCCTCCATGCACGGGGGTCTTCTGTTTTTCAAAACATTGCTTTTCACTGTACATGGTGACTCTTGCCTGTAATCCTAGCACTTTGGGAGGTTGTGGCAGGAGGGTAGCTTGAAGCCAGGAGTTCAGACCAGCCTGGGCAACATAGCAAGGCCTTTTGTCTATTTTTATATTTTTAAAAATTTTGCTTTTGAGGCTGGGCCCAGTGACTTGTACCTGTAATCCCAGCACTTTGGGAGGCCAAGGGATAGGATTGTTTGAGTCCAGGGGTTCAAGACCAACCTTGGCAACTTGGCAAGACTTTGTCTCTACAATAAATAAAAAAACTAGCTGGGCATAGTGGTGTGCACCTGTGGTTCCAGCTACTTAGAAGGGTGAGGTGGAAGGATCACCTGAATCCAGCAGGTTGAGGCTGTGGTGGTCATGAGTAGTATGTCCCTGCACTCCAGCCTGGGCAATAGTGAGACTCTGACTAAAAAAAAAAAAAAAGAGAGAGAGAGAGAGAGAGGAGTAGATTCACCTCGGACTTGTCTCTTTGTACCTGGCTTATTTCACCTCACACAATGTCCTCCAGGTCCATCCACATTATAGCCGGTGTCAGAACTTCACTCCTCTTTAAGGATGGACAACATTCCATGGTATGCATGGACCATATTTTATTCACTCATCTGTCAGTGGACACCTGAACTGCTTTCATCTCTTGACTATGGTGAATGTGTTGCTGCGAACATGGGTGTGCAAATCCAGTCATCCTCCAGTACACAAGGGGAATTTGTTCCAGAACAATCCCCTCCCCTCCCCACATGTGATAAAATCCTCCCAGACTCAAGTCCCACAGATGGCCCTGTGTGTCTTCCATATACAAACGCATGGCTCTCCACCCAGAAGGGCTTCTCACCTCATGAATACTACATTTTCTCTCCACTTCCGGTTAATAAAACCTACGTATAAGTGGACCTGCATGGCTCAAGCCTGTGTTGTTCATGGGTCAACTGCATCTCTTCAAGACCCTGCTTTCAATTTTGGGGGGCACATGCCCAAAGATGAGATTGTTGGATCACATATTAATCTTATTGTTAATTTTCTAAAGAACAGCCATACTGTTTCCCATGGCAGTTGCACCATTTTTCATTCCTACTGGCAGGGAGTGAGGGTTCCAATCTCTCCACATCCTCTCCAACACTTGCTATTTTCTTTTTTGTTTGGTTATTTGGTTAGGTTTCTTTTTGTTTGTTTGTTTGTTTGTTTGTTTTTAGTAGCCATCCTGGCTGGGCATGGTGGCTCACACCTGTAATCCCAGCACTTCGGGAGGCAGAGGTAAGAGGATTGTCTGAGCCCACAGGTTTGAGACCAGCCTGGGCAACTCGGCAAGACCTCGTCTCTACAGTTAAAAAAAAAGAGCAGCCATCCTAACGGGTATATTGAAATTCTGTTTTTGATGAGTGAGTGAGAGAGGTGGGCTAAGACTTAGACAGGTCTAAGTCTTACGTGACTCCTGGGCAGGTTGGTGAGGATTAAACGGAACCCAGCCATCTCCAAGATTTGTACTTCTCGGAGACCCTTGCTCCATCTGGAGGAAGTGGACAAAGCTTCCTGCGAAGGATAGCAGGGGGGTTTTCCCTGCTAACTCCAAGTCAGCAAGACAGCACTGAGCCAAGAAGAGGAAAAAGCCAGAAAGACGTTAATGCAAAGCACTCACCAGTGTCCCGGATGCCCTGAGACACACTTCAGGGGTCACTGACTTGCACGATTTCACCATGGAAGGATCTGACAGAGGCAGAGAGGCCACAGAAGGAAGGGTGGGTCTTCTTCTTCAGGCAGCAGAATGGGAAGATGTGTAGGCAAACCCTGGGGAAGGTCAAGGTAGACATGAAGAGCATGCAATGGGAAGTTGAACTTGGAACAAGGAACCTGCCTCTGTGCTTCACAGCTCAACAGTGCAGTAACCCACTGACCCCACTGCACTGCCACCTCCCTTCCTGCACTGCTGATGCCCTGTCCTCCATGGGCTAAGCATGACCTGTGCTCCCCGTTCGTCACAGCCCCCTTCTGTGGGGTCTCAGCCGTCGCAGCTCTCTCTTAGTCAGACATTCGAAAACACAACAAAACACTTATTGAATACTAACTGTGGAAGTCACACAGGAGTAGATAACTTGAGATTTTTAACATTTTTTTTTCCTGAAGTTGTGTTCAAAGCAAAATTAATGTCTTCCACAGTGACGTAGCAAGGACAAGGCCATGGGAGTGATCTGCCTCTAGGATAAGCAACTCATTGTCTTCAGAGAATTTTAGACTTTTAAAATACTAAAGAATAGGCCAGGCATGGTGGCACATGCCTGTAATCCTTGGCATGCACCTTGGGAGAGGTCAAGGTCTTGAACCCTCAGGGCAACATCACTTCAGACATTTGTTTTTGAGTCCAGGACTCACTCTGTTGCGCAGGCTGGAGCACAGTGGCATGATCAGAAATCTGCAGCCTTTCCTCCTGGACTTAGGTGATCCTTCTGCCTCAGCCTCTAGAGTAGCTGGGACTACAGGGGTGTACTATCACACCTGGCTATTTTTTTTTTCTTTCTTTTTTTTTTTTTCTTTAGTTTTTTAGATATGGGATCTTCCTATGTTGCCCAGGCTGTATCTTGAACTCCTTGTCTCAAACTATCCTCCTACTTCAGCCTCCCAAAGTGTTGGGATTACAATTGTGAGCCCCTGTACCTGATCAATATGTAAAACTGTGGATTCAAAACAACACTTGTGAAGACCAAGCAAGAAAACTTGAGTTCCTTCGATTCTGTCCCTTTGTGGCTCTGAGGAGTCACTTGTGTTTAAAAGTTTAAGTCATTGCACAGTTTACTCATGTAGCAAATCCTCACATGTACTCCGTAACTCTAAAATAAAAATTAAAAAAAAGAAAAGGAGGATAAAATTTTAAAAACAAAATAAAAGATAAAGTGATGGAGCAGGGTACATGGTGGAAGACAAGGCTTCCGCTTTTCTCAATAAATTATGTATTATAACTAGCCTTTTATGCAGATAATTGAAATGTTTTTGTTTTATGGCACTTGTTTTATTCATAATTTATTTACTTGCATGATTATATAGATTTTAAATGTAATAAAATTATGTTGTCTATATTTCTTTTTTGGCAGTATGCCATGATCAGCACTGAGTGTCAAAAAATACTAGGTGCCAGGCTAGGTGTCCTGGTTCATGCCTGTCATCCCAGCACTTTGGAAGTGGCTCAGCGGGGAGGATCTCTTGAGGTCAGGGATTCAAGACCAAACAGTTCAACATAGAAAGGCCCCATCTCTACAAGAAAATTAAAAAATAGAAACTAGATACATAACTGCTCCTTCTAGGTTCTTTCTAAATTGTGTGCAATTCACTGTCCAATTATCCAACAAAGTTCTGATATCTGCCAGCCACTGGGTTGAGTCCTAGATGTCTGGAGACCAACACAGCACAGTGCACCCCTTTATGTCAGTGACTTTGGAATATGCAGACTGGAAAGGTCCAGGTGATGGGCAGAACAAGAGGCCAGACTCACACAGTGGTACAAGACTCGCTCACTGGAAAAGGAATTTTAGACAACCCAAGACCACATGATCAGATCTCTCATTTCATGTACTTTCCTGAAATGAGAGGCCTGTGCGGTGTATTTTTTACCCCTACTCAAAAAGATATTTATTCCTCTTTTCTAATCTAGTTCTGTGATTCTGTTTAAGAAATGCCACCACCATCATGTTGCCTGATGTCATTTCAACAGACACACAGTAAGTCAAGCAGACTTATGCACATCAAGCATAAATAAACCCAATCCCTGGCCAGGCATGGTGACTCAAGCCTGTAATCTCAGCACTTTGGGAGGCCAAGGCGAGAGGATTGACTAAGCCCAGGGGTTCAAGATCAGCCTGGGCAACTTGGCGAGACCTCATCTCTACAGTAAATCAAAAAATGAGCCGGTCGTGATAGCATGCACCTGTAGTTCAGCTACTTGGAAGGCTGAGGCAGGAGGATTGCCTGAGCCCAGTAGGTCAACACTGTGGTGGCTGTGAGACTCCAACTAAAAAAAATTAAAAAATAAAAATTAAACCCAGTCCCTCACACTGTACTTCAGAGTATTCTGTGTTGGAAGGAGAAGACATGTACATGGAGAACTTCCTGTTGTTCAAGCCTATAGTGAAAAAGTTAGAGGGAGCCCAGAGCCAAAGAGAAGGGGAAATCTTCAACAGATTTGTACTTTTTCCATGAACTCTAACACGTACACACATCCCACACCTGGCTCTTTAAGGAAACCAGAATTCCCCCAATTCTCTGGAAAAAAGAATCATTCCACTGAATTTAAAACACATGAGCATTGATTATTAAGGGGGCTGATTATTGCTGAACAAGGAAGACACAGATATTTCCTCCAGAATCACCTTTTGAGCTCTCATCAATGTGAGGCTTCACATCATTTTTTATTTTTTCCTTGATGGGCCCGGGCAGAGAGAGTCATTTTCTATCAAGTAGAGCACGTTGCCACCTTCCGTGAGGCTCCAGACAGGTGGTCCTGTGCAAGCTAATGGAATGAAATCGAGCAAAAGGAACCTTAGGTTGAAAATTGTGCAAAAAAAAAGCACCTGTAGCAAGGCCCATTATTCTGTGAAATAATCTCCTGGGGGAACCAGTAATGGCCCCATCATACATGTCATTTTAAATGAGTATGAAAAAATGGATGACAGGACTCTGTAAGGAAACAGCCTGTATTGGAAAAGGAGGGAGGAAATGGCCTAATTTTCCATCTGCAGTTATCATTATTCTGCTCTGAATAGCCTCTTCACACATAATGTCTGAAAATCTAAGTATTTAAAACTAAAAAAAAAAAAGAGAAGAAAATGCAAAAATGATCTTAGGTCAACTCAAGGCAAGAGTTAAAGGACTTTAAAAGGAAATATTCTTGATAACAAAAATCAGATTCATGATTTTAATATGATATGGTACTCGTTCTTACTTCACATGCATTCATACACTTACTCGTTGTGTGTGGCTTCTTTTAACATCTAAGCTCAAATGGGCTGAATGAGCCAGTCACCATTTCAACATCTCCAAGCATGCAGCTGAGACTGACACAGCCACTTCTCACTCACAGTCGAGTCCCGTTTTTTAGGCTGACACAGGAAATACCACTCAGCACTGGAATACATATGAAAATCAGGAAACTTTCAAAGTTGTCATGCAGGAAATCAAGACGAGAATATTCAAATAGTCATAGTGTGCCTGACGTTTTAAACATTTTCTTCCTCTTTTAAACAAATGCTGAGCAAAGCTTCCTGTGTTTCAAAAGCAACATCAGTGGGCTCTCAAAACGCAGGTCTCATGTGCCTGTCATTCCTCTCTTCACACTGACTTTATTTTCCTGACTTTATGTAGTTTCTAGGGCTTAAGAGATGAACTGCAGCCGGGCTCAGTGGCTCAGCCTGTAATCCCGCACCTTCGGGAGGCTGAGGTGTGTGAACTGCCTGAGCCTGAGGGTTCAAGACCCGCCTGGCAATTTGGCGAGATCTCATCTTTACAATAAATCAAAAATTAGCTGGGCGCGGTAGCACACACCTGTAGTTCCAGCTACTTGGAAGGCTGAGGTGGAAGGATCACCGGAGCCCAGCAGGTTGAGGCTGCGGTGGCCGGGAGTGGCCACTGCACTCCAGTCTGGGCGACAGAGTGAGACTCCAACTCAAAAAAAAAAAAAAAAAAAGAGATGAACTGTGTGACACTTATGTGCATTTATGCTTAAAATCCTAGCCGGGTACAGTGACTCATGTCTGTAATCCCAAAACTTTGGGAGGTGGAGGTGAGACAATTACCTGAGCCCAGGGATTCAAGACAAGCCTGGTCAACATGGAGAAACGTCATCTCTACAATAAATAAAAAAAATCAGCCAGGCATGGTGGCACAAACCTGTGGTTCCAGCTACTTAGAAGGCTGACATGGAAGGATGACCTGAGTCCAGCAGATTGAGGATGTGATGGCCATAAGAGTGCCACTGCACTCCAGCCTGAGTGACAGAGTGAGACTCAAAAAAATAAAAATAAAATCTTGTCTTCTTGGAGTAGATGGAGAGTGAAATTAGCCATTACCATGGACAAACTGCTCCTTCGAGATCTTGGTGTATTTGGGAGAAACTGAGATACCAAGAAATGGGAACCTATTTCCAGTTCTTGAGAGCCTCCCAGGTCAAGTTGAAAGGAGTGATGTAATGCTGAGAACATATATGCAACAGGCCGTTCCCTGTGTTTCCTTGACTGTAAAATGTAGGTGATACTGCGTACTTCGTGGTGAGGATTAGAAAGCATGAGTGTTGCAAGCAATCAGGACAGGACCTGTCCCACGTAAGTGCTATATTGAAAGTTGTTGTTACACAGGAATCCTTGGGTAAAAGAAAAAGGTGAGCTCAGAGAAGACGCAGCAGTCAAGAAGACGTGAGCCAGTCTGGGACAGTCCCAGAAAGTTTCCTGGACTCAGCAGGCCTTGAACCAAGCCTTGAACATTGAGAAAGAACAACCAACAGCAAGAAAAGTCCCTGCTTGCTTCCGGAAATGAGGGTTGGCAGGACCATTGGGTGATGACACATTCTCTCACACTCCTGTCTTAGGTGATCCTGACAGACTGATTTCTCGTATATTCTAAACCTGTTTTTCCTGCTATGTGTATGCATCAGAGATGAGTTCATTTACAGTTTGATCCTAACCCGATTTCATCCCAGTTCAAACTCTTCCAGAAGCCAACCTGAGAGCACCTTCCAGCCGATGATTCCTGAACACCCTCTGCCACGGGGCAGAACTCCTCAGACCCCTGGAGATCAAGGGGACATGGGTCTAATGCAAGCTGAAAGGTCCAAGTTTGCTAGGGAACCCCCTTCTCGTCACAACGGTCCGTGGAAGTCCCACACCCCTGAGTCAATGGGAAGTCGTTTCTCAACTCACATTTGAGAAATGCCAGTGATTCAGCAACAAACACGGGCTCCCTGGGACATCATGGGGGATATTTCCTTCAACACCTCCCCCTACCTGTGAGAGGTGAAGATCCCAGGCCCTAGGGGTACCCACAAGCATCCCTGCTGCCACAGGAAAGAGGCTGGGAGGGTTGGGCTGTCTTTCCTTAGCCAGCATTTTGAGACTCCAGAAGCCTCTTTGAGCAGGTGCTGTGTAACTTACTATCCAGATGGGGAATCTTTCAAGAATAAAATCCAGCACCATGAATAATTGTGCCACAATAGCAGATATACACCAGGCAAATCAGAGCACAGGATCACACTGTCTTCAGGTCACGGGGCCTCATATTCTAAGGATGAAGACATTCACTTGTCAAGCATCTACTAAGAGCATGTTGTGTGCCACACTCTCCAAGGGATACTAGAGACACCGTATCGACTGGTTGGACCCTAAAGGCCTCAGACCAGTAGGCGAGACTAACATATACATTGGCATTTATAAAGCATTGTGGGAATCAGGAAACCTGGGGAACACCTGACACACCTCGGAGAGTAAGAGAGAAGCTTCTGGAACAGGGGCTGACCTATCTATCTCTTTATCAGACAATGAAGAAGGATAATTGAATTCCAAGTTGGAAAATAGCATGCAGGGTTATTGAGAAGCAAACATATCAAGCCAGCGCGGTGGCTCACGCCTGTAGACCCAGCACTTTGGGAAGCTGAGTAGGAGGATTGCTTGAGGCCAAGAGCTCAGGACCAGCCTAGGCAGCATAGCAAGCTCCTCACCTCTGCAATAAATAAATAAATTAGCAGGGTGTGGTGGCAGGGGCCTGTAGAGTTAGCTACTCTGGAGGCTGAAACAGGAGTATGGCTTGAGTCCATGAGATTGAGGCTGCAGTGAGTCATGGTTGCACTACTGCACTCCAGCCTTGGCTGACCCTGTCTCAGAAAGAAAAAAAAAAAGAGGAAAAGAAAAACATCTGATATTTATTGGTCACTTGCTGTGCATTGACCATTTCATATATAATATCTCATTTAACCTACACTTCTAGTACCTCCATTTTACAGAAAAGAAAATAGTAATTTCCAAGAGCTGACAGTATTAAAACATTAAAAGGAACTCCAGCTTCTTCTCTGAATCATGTTTCAACCAAGAGTACCATGAAAGTGAGGCTCTGGCCAGGCGTGGGGGACCATGCCTATAATCCCAGCATTTTGGGAAGCAGAGGAAAGAGGATTACCTGAGCTCAGGGGTTCGAGACCAGCCTGAGAAATATGGCGAGACCTCATCTCTATAATAAATCAAAAAATCAGCCTGGCGTGGTGGTACAAGCCTGTGGTTCTAGCTACTTGGAAGGCTGAGATGGAAGGATCACTTGAGCCCAGCAGGTCGAGGCTGCAGTGGCTGTGAGCATGCCACTAAACTCCATCCTTGGTGATAGAGTGAGACTCTGACTCAAAAACAACAAAAAAAAGTGAGGCTCTGTGACTTCCAAGGCCAGGTCATTAAAGGCCACACAGGATCCAGTTGGTCTGCTGGAACACATGATAGAACCCTGAGCAGTGTCCAGCTACCTGGAGGCCGCCAGATGGAGTGGTCACAACAAAGTCACTTTAGTTCACAATCCCTGCTAGGCCCACCCGACCACCTTACCCACACCAGACATAAGAGATGCCATCTTGGAAATGGACCCTTCATTGTCTGAGTCCAGGAGTTGGAGGCTGTGGTGGCCATGAGCATGCCACTGCACTGCAGCCCAGGCGACAGAGCGAGACTCTAATTCAGAAAGAAAAAATACAATGGACCCTCTAGTCCAGCATAAAGGAGTAACCTCACTGCCCTTATCTGAATCCAGATCCATGGAATTTGTGGACTTGAAATGTTTCTTGTTTGGAATTATTAAGTTCTGAGTTGTCTGCTTCACAGCAATAGCGACCAAATCACAGAAACATATGCCTAAACAGGCAATGAAAGAGGATTCAGACTCAGAAAGTCTGACATTGAAAACCAGACTGGGAAAGTCATTGCTTCCCAAGCAACATGGCTTCTTTGCAGACATACCAGTCCTTGTGCTGACTTGGAAGTTCAGTGAAGAGTGATTAGAGGTGGATTGGGAGAGAAAACAAGACTCCATCAAGTCATATCTGTCCTCCTAAGCCACATTAAGGAGTCTAGAGTAGTGGGAAGCCACTGAGGTGTCTGAAAGCAGCAAAAAGTCATGCCTGTGCTTCAGAGGGGTGACCCTGGGGGTGACAGAGAAGATCCTGAGGGAGACACAACCAGAGCATCTGGGGACAGATTGAAGCAAGACAGGCAGGAACAAGGCAATGGGGGCAGGACAGGTGGGGGAATCAAGGAAGTGCAGCTAGACAAAGGGCGGGATAGAGAGCCATCCTCTACCTGGGTTCCGAAAACTCTCTCATTCTGCACCACGTTTGAAGCTAGAGAAGAGGAGAGAGAGAGGACAAGCTAGGAAACGCCTGCAGAGACAAACTGCTGTGAGCGCTCAGGGCCGTGCAGGACCTGCAGATAGAAGAGCAAGCTGCACCCTCCACCCTCTCCTCCCTTCTGCTCTCCGCTCTCCTCCCATGCCCTCCCTTTCCCTTCTCTGCACTTCCCTGCCCTCCCCTTCCCTGCTCTGCCCTTCTCCACCTTCCCCTGCCCCATTTCTCCTCTTCCCTGCCCTCTCCTTCCCTGCGCTCTCCTCCCCTTCCTCCCCTTGTCCCTTCCCCTGCCCTTCCCTCCTCTTCCTTTCCCTCCCCTGCCCACCCCTCCTTGCCCT
>NW_007259596.1:679655-694082 GCF_000164805.1 Carlito syrichta
TCCCTCCCCTACCCTCACCCTCCACCTTCCTCTCCCACCCTCCCTTCCCCTCCCCTGTCCTTCCCTCCTCTGCCCTCTTCTATCCTCTCCTTCCCATTCTGGAACTGTCAGATTCAAGTAAAAAATAAATTGAATAGTAAAACTGATAAAGCACTGCCTAACTCTCGATTTTGAATACTGTGTTCATAGGACCAGCCCTTGTTAGCATGATGGA
Organism: Carlito syrichta; assembly: GCF_000164805.1. Taxonomy (NCBI): domain Eukaryota; kingdom Metazoa; phylum Chordata; class Mammalia; order Primates; family Tarsiidae; genus Carlito; species Carlito syrichta. The sequence goes on from NW_007259596.1 coordinate 679,870, forward strand.
CTTTATAATAAGCAAATACTATACATTTGACCTTAGAAACAAACATACAAATAGAATACTGTTTTCATCTATTTTACATATTGATTTTTTTTCAAACAGATGTCAAGGGAAGAAAAGAGTTGTGGTGTTTTGTTGTTGCTGTTATGTGTTTGCTTTTGGTAGAGATGGGTTTTTCCTATGTGGCCCAGGCTGATCTTGAACTCCTGGGCTCAAGAGATCCTCCCACCTCAGCCACCCAAAGTGTTAGGCTTATGGCTGTGAGCCACCACACCCAGCCAAGTTTGTTTTAAAAATGTTTAAAAACTACTCGTGTAAGGTATTGTTTTAACCTAAATCATAGAACAAGATATATTTTTTCTTTCATTATGCTAGATGATCAGTAAAAATAAAATATAAAGACAGCTGACCCAAAAGGCATGTGGCCCTGACCCTCTGAATGGCATGTTTTGCCAGATAATCTGGAAAAGCCTGGAGTTAATGACTGATAATGAAACACAATCAGGTCATCTGACTGCTTTGGCCCCTTTGAGATACAAGAACCTACATTGTTCGCCTCACATCAAAGCCAGCTGATGAGCTGGGCGTAAACACTCTCAACACTTCAGAACTGAACTCTGTCTATGGTTTTCTTCAACACTTGAAGGTATGACTACATACAAGAAAACAGTAAAGACCAAGGAAAACCATGTTAGGTTTTCCTGCCCCTTCAAGTCCTCCAAGAACGTTAGAGAACTGATTTTTAATCAGAACAATTTTGCCAAGCCCTGACCTGACCTTTGCCAATTTTGCCACCCCTCCCCTGACCTTTGGCAGTGTTGGCCCCCCTGGGAGATGCCACTGCATCTAGTTGGTAGAATCCAGGAAGGCTACTAAATGCCTCTGCACGCACAGGCCAGCCCTCCATCAACACAGCTTACGGTCCCAAATACCAGTCGTGCCAAGGCTGAGAGTCCTGCCTACAAAGAATCAGTGCCTTTTAGAATATTCTAGATGTGTTCTTGCACCCCTCAATTATTTTCCTTGACCCCTCCCTGCTTCTCCATAGTTCTTCATTTGTTTGTTTGTTTGTTTATTGAGTCAGAGTCTCGCTCTGTCACCCAGGCTGGTGTGCAGTAGAGTGATCACAGCTAACAGAAGCCCCGACCTCCTGGGCTTAAGCACTCCTTCTGCCTCAGCCTCCAGAGTAGCTGAGACAATAGACTCTCACCACCATGCCTGGCTAATTATTTTTAAAAATTTTTTTGTAGAGATGAAATCTCATTATGTTGCCCAGGCTGGTCTCAAACTCCTGGCCTCAAGCCACCCTCTTGCCTTGGCCTCCAAAAGTGCTGGGATTATAGGTGTGAGCCACCATGCCTGGCAATAGATTTTTTTTTTTTTAAGATTAGAAGATATAGTTTACTTAAAAACTAAATTAGAAAGAGAGAGAGAAAGAGGAGATTCACATCCCCAAGGTAAGGGAGGGGGCCAAAGTTTAAGAAAACATGGCCTGGCCATAGCTCAAAGAGCACATGGCCACCTACAGCTTAGCAAGGCAATGGTGGATTGATTTTTTTTAACTTCACATTCTGGTTAGCTTAAAATGAGATTTATTATATAATGTTGCTTAGATTTTTTTTTTTTACCCCACCTCCGAATGCAAAATTCTAAATTACTCACTCTTAGTTATATTTAAAAAGATGTGAGAGTAAGTAGGAAGCGCTTCACATACATGCGAGTGTGAGCGTACACACACACGCTACAATGCAATAGTTTTACAGGTTAAGAAATTTGACTTTATTAGTTAAGCCAAAGTATATCTGTTAGGACAATAATGATTTCCATCTTGTTTCTAAATTTTTGCCATTATTTTCTTTTACGTGTCCCTTCCATAGACTCTATATTTTAAATTACTTTGCTTAACAAACTACATCTTATCATCTATTAATCAAAGACATAATTGCCAGAGCCACTGAATAATAGCCAATGTTGTTACCCTGAGATGAGTCATAATTCCAGCAAGAATCACTGGCTAGGCCAGGCATGGTGCCTCACATCTGTAATCGTGGGAAGCCAAGGCAGAAGGATGGCTTGAGGCCATGAGTTCAATATCAGCCTGGATAAAATAGCCAGACTTCTTCTCTACAAAACATTTTTAAAAAAATAATAATAAGGCCGGGCATGATGGCTCACGCTTATAATCCTAGCACTTTGGGAGGCCAAGGTGAGAGGATTGCCTGATCCCATGGGTTCAAGACTAGCCTGAGCAACTTGGATAGACCTCATCTCTACAATAAATCCATAAATTAGCCGGGTGTGGTGGCATATGTCTGTAGTTCCAGCTATTGGAAAGGCTAAGGTGAAAGGATTGCCTGAGCCAGCAAGTCAAGGTTGTGGTGGCTGTGAGCATGCCACTGCACTCCAGCCTGGGTGGCAGAGTAAGACTTCAACTCAAAATAATGTTAATAATAATAATAAATAGAAAGGCTTGGTGGCATGTTCCTGTAGACTCAGCTATTTGGGAGGCTGAGATGGGAGGATCACTTGAGCCCAGGGGTTAGAGAATGCCATGAAGTATGATCACTCCACTGTACTCAAGGCTGGGTAACAGAGACAGACGAATGAAGGAAAGGGGGGGTGGGGAGGGAGGAAGGGAGGGAGGAGAAAGAAAGAAAGAAAAGAAAGAAAAAGAAGAAAAGAAATCTCTGGCTGGACTAATTGGCTAGGACAACCTTACTAATGATAAACAGTATATCTATCAAACTCTTTGAAATATTGACAATAGCCTGAAGTTTCTTATTTCTGTTTTCATTGACTCACCTTTACCAAGTTCTTAACAAATAATAAACTGATTCAAAAAAATAGACTTGTAATGTGTCCTGAGATTTCCTTCCTGTTAGAGTTCAGATGGAATATTGGTGAGGAACAAATTAGGGCAAAAAAGAAGTTGGAATGTTTCACAAGAAAATTTACGTGAAACGTGGTACAGAATGGTCTCCTAGACAAATGTAGTCCAAGAGAATCCACACTGTGTTTAGAACCAGTTCTTCCTGGTCAAAAGAAAGTAGAAGGCGGGTCTGGCCTCTAAGCAGCCCTCATCCTCACCTCTTCCTTATCTCCGTCAAATTACTATACAGTCGAGTTGCTCTCCTTTTCTCTGAATCATCACATTCCGTTGTCCAGCACTTGGGACCATGCCAGCACTAAATAAAAACGTAGACACACTCTGCATTTCTTAGTACAGTGGACTTTTCTTCCCCTGAACACTTTCAGCTCATGTTGGCTCTTTAATCTATTCAACCGTGGGGAGCGTGCATTTCTCTTGACTTAGCTCCCATATTTGGGGACCAGCTACAGCTACCCTCTCTATTTACCTTAAGGCCACCACATAAAATATTCAACCACAGATGCCATTTTAGTGTAATTCCACAGAGAAGGACAGCTGCATGATACCCTCAATGAACATCTGTGCCCTAATGGGGTATGTGTTCTTTCCAGACCCTCAACTTTTCTTTTTTTTTTTTTTAAGTCAGTGTCTCATTCTGTCACCCAGACTGGAGTGCAATGGCATGCTCACAGTCACTGCATCCTCAACCTCCTGGGCTTGGGTGATCCTTCTGCCTCAGCTTTCCAAGTAGCTGAAACCACAAGCATGTGCCACCACGCCCAGCTAATTTTTCTGATTTATTATAGAGATGAGGTCTTGCCAAGCTGCCCAGGCTGGTCTCAAACCCCTGAACTCAGGCAATCCTCTTGCCTCTGCCTCCCAAAGTGCTGGGATGACAGGCGTGAGCTACCACGCCTTTCACAACTTGCAATAAATAACACCAGATTGGATGGCTTTTCCTTTTCATGAGCTGTCAGCGTTGGCCAGACAGGATTCCTTTTACTTGGATGTCTCTGAGAGTCTCACTAAACTGAACCTCATGGTTTTCCACCAATTTCCTTCTGAACTGTGTGTGACCCAGTGATACTTCTCAACCATGCACAACACTGGCATGCTTCAGTGTATGTTCCTTCTAGGTCAGGACTGAGATTTAAGACTTGAGGCTGGGCATGGCACAGTGGCTCATGCCTGTCATCCCAGCATTTGGGAGGCTGAGGTGGAAGGATTCCTTGAGCCCACGAGTTTGAGATCAACCTGGGCAACATGGTGAGACCTCAACTCTACAAAAAATTTTAAAATAAATAAATAAATTAGGAGGGCACTGTGGCTCACACCTGTAGTTCCACCTACTCAGGAAGCTGAGGCAGAAGGATGGCCTGAGCCTGGTAGATCAAGGCTGTGGTGAGCTGTGATCAAGCCACTGCACCCAAGCCTGGATGGCAGAGTGAGATCCTGATGCAAAAAAAAAAAAAAGATTTGAGAGTTACTGACCAAAACCTCATAGGAACTGTGTGCTAGACATCATATCTTTCTCTCTCTTCCCTTCTTCCCCTTTGCCCCATATCACTTTGAATTTTCAAATCTAATGTCCTCAATTACCAGAACAAAACTTGCAACAGTAAGAGACTTCAGTGACTTTCCATTTAACTGATTTTTTGAGAGATTTAGAAATGCCAAATAATGACTTTCATTATTAAGCACACAACTTTTAAATAGCAATTATTTCACAAATGCTTTCTAACAGAAAGTGAAAACTTACTACTTGTGAAAATTCAAGAAAACAAAGGTTTAGATAGTTCAGGAAATCCAAAGCAAGTAAGTTTTCACTTTAAAACATAATTTTAGAAAATGTTATAGTTATCCTTGTCAATTAAAAAAAAATCACCAATACATTGAAGGCCAGATTCTTCAACAACAAGTTCCCATTAATCAGGTCTGGCAGCAGAGGTCAGTGATGTGGTCTAGTTAACAGAAAATCATTTCTGAAAAAGATATGTATGTACAAACAATGATTCTGAAGAAGAAATTCTCTCCTAATTTTGTAACCTCCTATGGCACATTCTTGACTCACCCAATGCAAGAGACCATTTTTCCAAAAAGCAACTAAGTCACAGCTCACCACAGCCCCGATCTACCAGGCTCAGGTCATCCTTCTGCCTATTAATTTCTACTTATATATCAAAAATGCTTAAAGTGTATATTAAACAAACATAAATATAGTCCAAAATGATGAGCACTCCATTTAGAACCAGTCATTCCCGGTTAATATTCTGGGAGACAGAATAGATATATATTATATATAAAATATTATAGATAAATAATAGTAAAGATAAATATATATAAATACATATTATATATACTATACTATATATTATACATATAGAATAGAATCTTCACCCAGCAGTGAATGATGAAAGTGACTGTGATAGCCATTTACTGAGTCAGCGCTAGACTCTGCAAGGTTTGCAGAAACTTACAACCATCCCTAGAGGCTGGCATTGTGGGAGGAGGTCCCACCCGCTACTAGAAGAGGAAACCTGAATGCAGGAACTGGTGAGAGGGGAAGACAGAAGTGAGGATCTCAGGAACAAGCAGAAGCTGTGGGAGCCGTTCCAGCAGTCCATAAGACTTGATCAGAGCAGGTCCTAGTGACTGTGTCAGGAGACTGCACTGGTGGAAGATGAGGTTCTCCTTGCTGTGGAGAGGGAAAAACCCACCAGAGCGAGCACAGCCTATGGAGAAATGACAGCATGGATACTGGGAGCCTGAGCTCTGACCTAGACTGACTCAATTTACCCGCTGTGTGACCTTGATCACTTCTTAACCTTTCTGAGATTAAGTCTTTTCCTACAAAATAATGTGAACACTAGTGTCAACCTCACAACATTATTATGAACCTTCAATGAGATAATACATGTAAACGACACCTGAAGAACTATACAATTCATCTTAAGGGCTTATGGTTATAACAATAAAAACATTGTGCCAACCTGGGCAACATAGCGAGATCTTTTCTCCAAAAAAAACCAAAAACATAAACAAAAAAAAACTAGGCAGGCCTGGTGACTCAACCCTGTAGTCCCAGCTATTCATGAGGCTGAGGTAGAAGGATAGCCTGAGCCCAGGAATTAAAGACTGTGGTGAGACATGATTGGGCCACTGCATAACCACAACAATAGCAACAGCATTGTAATTACTATTTTGTTGTGGCCTAATCCCAAACCAAATCACTGTAGAAACTCTTGTTAGCTCAGGTGTGGTAGGTTGAACACCATCCACAAAGCCAGGAAATGTTTTCTCTGGAACCTGTGTGAGGAAAGGAAACTCACTTCTCTCTTTCTTTTTTAACTTAGTATTATTATTTTTATTTTAGAGGAAGGATCTTGCTCTGTTGTCCAGGCTGGAGATCAATAGTGTGATTATCTCACTGTAGTCTCGACCCCCTGGTCTCAAGTGATCCTCTCACCTCAGAGTAGCTAAGAGTACAGGCACGAACCCCGTATCTGACTTTGTGTGTCATCATCCTATTGAATTGGTTGATTTCTAAAATCACTTTCTTAAACCTGGAAGTTTTTTTTTTTTGTTTGTTTTTTTGTCTAAATGAGTGGCAAATCATCATATGGTAGAAATATTTAACGTAAGTATTACAAGTGCAAAATTTTAGATCTTCAACATGAATATAAGTTTTGTGGGGAAAGAAAAAAGGATGAAAACAACTTAAAAGTAGCAGAAGTCTATCAGTCTATCAGTGGTGGGCAAAATCAATGCTTTATTAAAGTACTCCAGTTGCACTTTAGAAAATAAGTTGGTATAGCTAAGACTTTGATGTCAGATAAACTTAGGCTTGAACTCCATCTCTGTTGCTCATTAATCATGTTGGCAAAATTAGTTAACCACAATTTTCTCATCTGCAAAATGAAGACAATAGTGAATTTTTTCAAAGGTCACAGTAAAATTTAAAAACAAGTGCGTATTAAAAGGATTTATTGTCATGATTGGCATACTAAATACACAAAAATGCCCTGTTATTAAAGAGAAGTACATGTTCTCATGCATTTTTCTTTAATAAAAATTTTTGGTAACTGAGTGCTGTGGTTCATGCCTATAATCCCAGCACTTTGGGAGGCCGAGGTGAGAAGACTGCCTGAGCCCCATGGGTTCGAGACCAGCCTGGACAACTTGGCAAGACCTCATCTCTACAATAAATCAAAAAATCATGTTGGCAAAATTGGTTAACCACAATTTTCTCATCTGCAAAATGAAGACAATAGTGAATTTTTTCAAAGGTCATAGAAAAATTTAAAAACAAGCGTGTATTAAAAGGATTTATTGTAATGATTGGCATACTAAATACACAAAAATGCCCTATTATTAAAGAGAAGTACAGTGTTAGCAGAAGGAGCCAGGTGTGGTGGCGTGTGCCTGTAGTTCCAGCGACTTGGAAGGCTGAGGCGGAAGGATCGCGTGAGCCCGGCAGGTCAAGGCTGAAGTGGCCTTAAGTGTGCCACTGCACTCCAGCCTGGGCAGCAGTGAGACTCCAACTAAAAAATAAAATAAAATAAAGTCTTGGTGAAAACCAAGGTAAAACATTTATTTCTTGAATAATTTATTGTTGACCTTAAGCAAATTATATAATCTTTCTGACCCTTGATTTTCTTTCTTTCCTTTTTTATTTTTTTAAGACAGGGGTCTCACTCTGTCACCCTGACTGGAGTGCAGTGGCAGGATCATGGCTCACCACAGGCTCAAACTCCTGGGCTCAGGTCATCCTTCTGCCTTGGCCTCCCAAAGTGTGGCCTGACCCTTGATTTTCTTATATATGAAATAGGAAAAATAGTACTGCCCAGAATATTGTGAGAATAAAGTAAGGTATGAAAGAGATCCTAGGACAATGCTTGCTCAAGGTTGCTTTAAAGGCAGCCATGAACTAATCTCTCTCTCTTAACGAAAATCTTACTTACAATTAACTATTTGAGGTATGACTATTTACCCATTTCTAAAAATAATCAAACTAAATGTGTTTGGAGTTTCCTTTGTTATTTGAAGGAAGAACAGAGCCAGAGAATGAGGGGCCCAGAGCCCCAATCCACTTTCCAGGATGAGGTCATTTACACAACAGAGAAAGCATCTGTGTGTTTGTCAAAAGCCCCAGGCCTTGTTTGCTGAACTCCTCCTTTCACTTGTTGATCTTCAATCCCTTCTGTGCAGCCTGACAAGTGGAGAGCCAACAACCTGCCCTCAGCAAACCAAGAGGAAGCAGAGAGAAGAAAATAAAAGCATGTGAAGAAGTGGCCCAGGACATTATGCAGAAGATGGCCACTCGGAAAACACAAACACCCTTGAGGCTTAGCAGAGTCTGGCCGACCTGAGATCCATGGTGGAACTGGTCCTGCCTCAGGCTGAAGTATGTGAAACCCGATGGTCACTCAGTTCACCTGGAAACATGCACAAGTTACTAGCTGATGGCCTCACGGGGTCAGTGCTCCCAGATCGCCAACTAGTTTTCCAAAGAACCAAGTACATCAGAGCCTCAAGGTGTAAGTGCGTTGTTGAACAAGGACAGCCAGATGATTAGACATGTTATCTGCCTTCTTGGACATGGAATGCTAATGAGTCACATAAACTTCTATTCTGGGACTGGTGTTAAAAACAGCTAGACAATTTCTTCATCCACTGAATTCTGATCACCATGGCCCACTTCTTCCCAGAACTTGGTCTCTGCTCTCCCTGTCCCCATATTGGCACAAAGAGATTCAGGTCAGCAAAGTACACTGAAATGAATCCACAAGTGCTGTGTGACTGAGGCAGGAACCCTTCTGAAAATGCAGGAGTAAGAAACGGGAAAAGAAGTTACTTCCTGGTTCTTTATGCTACTCTTTTCTTTGTGGGTTTTTCACTTTGGCAGGCTACATGTTCAAACTTTTGGTGGAATCCAATCAGGATAGTGATCTTGTAAGGCAATCAGCAAACATGACATGCAAATGAAATTATTATGTAAAATCAATCAGTGTAATGCTAACTGCAGCCATGAGCAACAAAATATCCAATCAAATGAATAATGCCAAACTGTAACCTCATAAGGGAAACAAAGGGGTTACAGTGTAAAGAAAAAGTATATAAGGCAATGCCTCACTGCATCTGGGTTCAGTCTTTGGATGTGAATCCGTTAAGCCATTGCTGCCATGAATAAATGCTGCTTCCTGGCAAAGAAGACTCGGTGTTTTTCTGTGGAAGATCCTCACTACACAACCTTGGGCATAGGACAAAAATCTCATCTATAAAATGAGTGTAATTCCTACTTTATAAGAATGAACCAATGTATGAAAACTGAGTTAAATCATGTAAAGAGCCTAGTGTAATATTCAGCACATAATAAATGCTATTTAACTTTATAAAATTTATTTTTATTTTTATAAATTTACTTTTTCTAGAGACAAAGACTTGCTATGGCTAGGTGGGCACAGTGGCTCACACCTGTCATCCCAGCACTTTGGGAGGCGGAGGCGAGAGAATTGCCTGAGTCCAGGGGTTTGAGACCAGCCTGGGCAACTTGGCAAGACATCATCTCTACACTAAATAAATAAAAAACAGCCTGACATGGTAGCACACACTTGTAGTTCCTTCTACTTGGAAGGGTAAGAAGGTAGCCATGAGCAAAAATAAGTTTATTAGCGAGAAGAGAAGGAAAGGGAAGATTCATGGCAGAAAGACCTGCTGTGGGCAAACTTTTCAGAAAGAAAAAATCACACATTTGCTCTAAACTACAAGCTAGATGTAGCTATCTGGTTAGTGATATGCTAATGAGGGAGGGCCCAGGTAGCTTTTGCCCCTTCTGGCTCTGATGGGAGGAAGGGTGGCCTTGTTATTATCTATATGGTCTCGATCAGCTAAGGGGTGGGGTTGAGCCCTTTACCTTCAACAGGGAACCTGAAGGAGTTTTAGTGATTATGAGCTGAAAGTTTGGGTCATCCTATTCTTACATCCAATGAGATTTTCTTTTGATTGACTGAGGCGGGGTGGGGGGGGGCAGGATACCAGCTTGATTTGCAGTAAAATGTAATTTTTAAATGTCTGAAAATGGCCTAAAATCTTCCTATGGGAAATGAATCTATGTCTAACCTGTGCTAGCTACAGTACCTCAATCTCAAACTTCTGGCATCAAGCAATCCTCCTACCTCAACCTTCAAAAGTGCTGGGATTACAGGCATGCACCACCACACCTGACCAATACTTGCCATTTACATTGGAGAACCACTTATTCCAGTTGACCTGGGTTGGTCTCAATTGATGCTTATGGCTAGTTTTCCAATCAGTTTGGTATTTGTCATTCTCAATGGGTTTTGATATGGATCATAAGTTATGTGCTCAACCTTTGTGAAAGTCTTAAAACTGCTATTATTATTGCCATTAATAAATTACAAACATGTATGTCTAGTCATTTAGTTATACTTTGCTTATGAATATACATACATGCTGAGATATTAATACATGCTAAGGTATCCTGGAGTCAGAAACATATAATAAAAAAAACTGATTCCTAGACATTTACTTACTAGTGTATTTGATAAAAGTTACCTAGCTTTTTTCAAACCCAAATCCTCTGCAGTAAAGGCAGATAATATATAGTAAATGAGTTTAACTGTTGTGAGAATCTAATAATATGTGTGTGTATGTGTGTGTGTGTGTGTGTGTGTATTCTTTGTAATAAACTATAGCACTCGATATAAATGAAACAAATTATTATTATTATTTGAGTCAGAGTTCCACTGTCACTCAGGCTGGAGTGCAGTGTTACGCTCATGGCCACCGCAGCCTCAACCTGCTGGGATCAGGCAATCTTTCCACCTCAACCTTTCAAGTAACTGTAACCACAGGAGTGCACCACCATGCCCAGTTAATTTTTGGATTTATTGTAGAGATGAGGTCTCACCAAGTTGTTCAGGCTGGTCTCGAACCCATGGGCTCATTTAATCCTCTTGCCTCTGCCTCCCAGAGTGCTGGGATCACAGGTGTGACCCACAGCACTCAGCCAATGAAACATATTCTTAGAGTAAAATTTAGCTTACAGTAAAGTGACATGTTTCCATAAATGCCATATACGTCTCTTTCTCTCTCTCTCTCTCTCTCTCTCTCTCTCTCTATATATATATATATATATATATAAAATATATAATTTTATTTTATTTTCATTTTTTTAGAGATGAGATCCCGCTATGCTGCCTAGTCTGGTCTCAAACTCCTGGGTTCAAGCAATCCTCCCACTCAGCCTCCCAGAATGCTGGGATCATAAATGTCATATTTACATGGCTGGCTTAATACCCACACAAGCATTCTATGTACCTAGTGTTTTAGATTATTAGATTGGGGTGGGGGGCATCACTGGGTGCAGCAGTGTGTATCTGGAGTCCCTGCAATTTAGGAGGATGAGGTGGGAGGATTCCTTAAGCCCAGAAATTCAAGGTTAGCCTAGGCAACAGAGCAAGACTTCTGTCTCTCTTTAAAAAATTTATCTAAGCATCAATGCATGAAAAGGATCTGCTTACTCAACCAGGCACTTAAGAACTCTGGAATTTCGCTCTTCTCCTTCTTGACTTTGGGCACTTGACCAGGCACGGTTGATTAGTAGTTAGGTGCACAGTCTTAAGTCTTTGTTTTGTTACTAGTGAATTTAGCAAGTGACTTAATGAATCTCTGATCTTAATAAGGGTAAAACTATCATCACACAAAATTATTCTGAGACATAAATGAGATTATAGTTATAAAATACTTAGCACAGTGACCTTGCTATGTGTGATACATAGTAAAATTTGAACAAATGCTAGCTACTGTGTATAATTTTTTAAAGTCCTTAGCAAAGCACTGAAGTGAGTTCAATATCTGTTTTAGAATGTATTTTTATCACTGTGGAGCAGGAAGAGATCAGCAAACAGATGACTTAGCTCTGACAGTAAGAAAAGTCTAAATTGTATCTTGAGGTTGGCAGCTTCCTAAATTGTATCTTGAGGTTGACTCAAGTCAGCAAATATTGATTAAGTAACTGGTATATGCAAAATACTGTAGACACTGTGGAATATAAGAAAATGACTAAAAGCTGGTAGTTATAAGCAGCTTATATAACAATCCAGCAAATTACGCAGGTAAAAAAGCAGAGTATAGAAAGAGGTATACAAAAAGTACAATAATAATATCGGGTTAAAGATTATAATACTGTACCGGGATTAGAATTTTATTTTATTTATTATTATTATTTTTTGAGTTGGAGTCTCACTCTGTCACCCAGACTGAAGTGCAGTGGCCGCTCCCAGCCACTACAGCCTCGACCTGCTGGGTTCCAATGATTCTTTCGCCTCAGCCTTCCAAGTAGCTGGAACCACAGGCGCACGCTACCACACCCGGTTAATTTTTTAATTTATTTTAGAGACCAGCTTGGCTGGTCTCGCCAAGCTGCCCAGGCCGGTCTCAAACCCGCAGGTTCAGGCAATTCACTCACCTCGGCCTCCCAAAGCACGGGATTACAGGCTAAGCCACCGAGCCCAGCTGGGATTAGAATTTTAAAGGTTTAATGGAGACAAGTCCATGATGCTGATATTTTAGATGAGCTCAAAGTTTGGATAGGCAGCAGGGAAGGCAAGAACATTCTAGGTAGATCTGAAGGAAAGAAATGAGGACATGTTCCCAGCATTTAGCTGCTGGAGTTAAAGTGCATACACTGCTGGTGTGAAACTTGAAAACAAAACAGTACATTTTTAAGATCTCTGTATTACTTTGCTCATGAAAGTCTACAAAATAATCACTATGCACTCCACTAAGATTATGGTATCATTTTCAGTTATGTTGGATGTTTTAGAGGTTAAAGAAGTTTGGGTCATACTGAAATTTTGAAAACCATTTCAGCTGGGCATGGTGGCTCACGCCTGTAATCCCAACATTTTGGGAGGCAGAGGCAAGAGGATTGCCTGAGCCCAGGGCTTTGAGACCAGCCTGGGCAACTTGATGAGACCTTGTCTCTACAATAAATGAAAAGATTAGCTGGATGTGGTGGCACACACCTGTAGCTCCAGCTACTTGGAAGGCTGAGGTAGAAGGATCACCTGAGCCCAGCAGGTCGTGGCTGTGGTGGCGTTGAGTGTGTTACTGCACTCCATCCTGGGTGAGAAGAGTGAGACTCCAACTCAAAAACAAACATTTCAAGTGGGACAACATGGGTTTTTATATCATATATGTTTTGAATGTAAATCTTACATGTAATCATGATAGAGTAATACTGACAAAATAGAACAAATTAGATAACAATATGACTTTGAAGAACAAATCAGATAAGATCCCAAGTTATTCCAATAAAACCAGTTTGGATTATCATCTAATACCATATCATCTATGCTTTTATTTAAAAATTTAACAAATATTTAAAAATATGCACCAAGAACTATGAATAACAAAGTTCAGGCCAGGCACGGTGGCTCATGTCTGCCATCCCAGCATTGTGGGAGGCCAAAGCGAGAGGATTGCCTGAGCCCAAGTGTTTAAGACCAGTCTGGGCAACTTGGCAAGACCTCATCTCTACAATAAATTTTAAAAAATTAGCCAGGCCTGATGGTGCACTCCTGTGGTTTCCGTTACTTGGAAATCTGAGGTGGAAGGATTTCCTGAGCCCAGCAGGTCGAGGCAGTGGCCGTGAGCATGCCACTGCACTCCAGTTTGGGTGACAGTGAAACTCTGACTCAAAAAAATAAAAACAAAAACAAATTAACAAAATTTATAAGGCTGTCTATATTGTTAAACCATTGTAAACAATGGGAAATAAAAATGGTTCATAGTTCCCATGACTATATTCTGTGAACACTGAAATGTCTTATGCCTGATATTTTCACTTTATTTGAACTGATGTGGTCTTTTATAAATTACTTTTTCTCCTTAGTTTTTTTTTTTTTAATTCAGAGACTGAGATTCTCTGCTCATAAGTTTCAATGTCCTGAATCAAGCCACTACAAATTTTCACTATTGAAAAAGTTACATAAATGTGTAGTGAATAAAATATAGTTGCTATATTTACATAAGGTTAAATTTAGTGGGGTTTTTTTGAGTTGGAGTCTCACTCTGTTGCCCAGACTGGAGTGCAGTGGCTGCTCCCGGCCACCGCAGCCTTGACCTACTGGGCTCCAGTGATCGATCCTTCCACCTCAGCCTTCCAGTAGCTGGAACGGCCGGGCTCGATGGCTCAGCCTGTAATCCTTCGCCTTGGGAGGCTGAGGTGAGTGGATTGCCTGAGCCCGCGGGTTCGAGACCTACCTGGACAACTTGGCAAGACCTCATCTCTACAATAAATCAAAAAATTAGCCGGGTGTGG
>NW_007259596.1:694102-707424 GCF_000164805.1 Carlito syrichta
TCGGCCACTGCACTTCAGTCTGGGTGACAGAGTGAGACTCCAACTCAAAAAAACAAAAAAACAAAAAAACCAAGTAGCTGGAAATACAGGTGCGTGCTACCACACCCAGTAATTTTTTTGATTTATTGTAGAGATGAGGTCTTGCCAAGTTGCCCAGGCGGGTCTCAAACCCACGGCTCAGGCAATCCACTCACCTCAGCCTCCCAAAGCATGGGATTACAGGCTGAGTCACGGAGCCTGGCTTAAATTTAGTGTTTTAGTGCAAATTAAAACTGTCAATTATTGAAAAGAATGTTGTATTTCTTTCTTTTTGTGTAGGAATCTCACTTTGTCACCCAGGTTGGAATGCAGTGACAGGATCATGGCACCACAGCTTAGACCTGTTGGGCTCAGGTGATCCTTCTGCCTCAGCCTTCCAAGAACCTGGAACCACAGGCATGTGCCACCTCACTTGAATAATTTATTGTAGAGACAAGGTCTTGCCAAGTTGCTCAGGCTAGCCTCGAACCCCTGGGCTCAGGCGATCATCTCACCTCCGCCTCGCAAAATGCTGGGATTACAAGTGTGAGCCACCATGCCCGGTGAAAGATTGTTTTCCACTTTGGTTGCAAAGATACAGATTTAATCTCTGTAGAAGATTATTTTTTCAGTTGGTGAAACAGATTTCACTCCTGCATTTTGATATAAAAAATAAATCTAACTAGGCGTCATCTCCTAAAATTCACATGCAATCTCAGTATCTTCACCATTCACTAATCTGATGTTTTCATTCTTTTTGTCTTTGTTTTTTATTTTTTATTTTTATTTTTTTTTTACTTTCTTTTAGTAGGAGTCTTACTCTGTCACCCAGGCTGGAGCGCAGTGGCACACTCACGGCCACCGCCTCAACCTTCCAAGTAGCTGGAATATAGGCACACACCACCATGCCCAGTTGCTAATTTTTTTTAATTTATTGTAGAGATGGGATCTCACCAAGTTGCTCAGACTGGTCTAGAACCCCTGGGCTTAGGCAATCCTCTCACTTCGGCCTCCCAAAGTGCTGGGATCACAGGCATGAGCCACCACACCTGGCCCTTTTTACATCTGTTTTTGTTAGTTTTTACTTAATAGATGAACCACTCTTCTCCCTCTTCCTCTTCTAAAGGAAGAGAGGATCACCAATGACCACTGGTGGCTGTAACAAAGCAACCCCAAGAACCGGCTGCATGCCCAGGAGAGGCTGCTGAGCCTCCTCCACTTGCTTGCTCAGGAGAGGCTAGTGAACCTCCCATCTTGGGCTTCAGAGCTCTACACAGTCAGGGCAACTTCTCTAGTATTGAATTGTAGAAATGATCCCTGAAGACGTGGTCTTTGCTGTATCTGATATACATTTGTCACTGAAAATGGATACAGGCCAAATAAATTCATATTATTTTAAACTGCCAGCACGGCAGCGTGGCTCGTGCCTATATCCCAGCACTGTGGGAAGTCGAGGTGGGGGGATTGCTGGAGACTTAGAGTTCAAGACCAGCCTGGACAACATAGCAAGACCTCATTCCTACAAAAAATTTAACATATTAGCTGGGCATGGCTGCACATACCTGTAGTCCCAGCTACTGGGAAGATTGGGATGGAAGGATCACCTGAGCCCAGGAGGTCGCTATTGCAGTATGCTGTGATTACCCCACTGCACTCCAGCCTGAGCAACAAGAGAGACCGTATCTCTGAATACATAAATAAACAGTCCACCATAGACATTTCTTCAGGCTGCTTATACCCATAATCAAATCCACTATTGTGGTGGTCGACCCAATACAAATATCATAATTTTAAAAAGCAGAAAAATGTTGGCTGAGTTTGAAACCTCCATATCAGCTCAAGTTAAATTCAGGTCATGGTGGGCCTTATTTGGGAGCACTTTTCTGTGTAAAGCATGGCATTTAAGGAGAGGGTGTCAAAGGAAATGCTTATTAGGAGACAGATTAAGCTTTTTCAGGGCACCCAGAGCCACAGGCAAAGAGAACCCTGAAATAGAAGGTTGTTCTTAGGTACTAGTTCTTGAGCTGACCAGCCCTGGGAGAGCCTTTTAATGCCCTGAAAAACAGGTAACAGAAGCATTTCTTTATACATATCTGACATATATATTGCCTTGTAAATGCTGGTGATATTTTTGTAAAATCAGCAACAAAAATAATTTGATATTTCCAATGAATAACAAAATCCTCATTTTAAGGGAATAAAAGAGAACATGTAAGTGCTGGTCTTGAACTTCTCTGAGTAGACTAGCAAGAGTTCAGTCTTCCTTTGCTTACAATCACTTTTAGGTGCATTTCTAAAATCCACGAAAATGCCGGAAGAACCAGGTTGTTTGTGTGTCTAGGTCATCCTATTTCTGTGATTTTGCGATCACCAGAATAATTACACTGAGACAAAACATGTCTATTTAGGGCAGAGGACCTGACCCTGACCCATAACTGATTAAAAGGGGCTAACATTTAATAAAACAGGCAGGTGAGGTCCGGGCAGTGCTGTGAGCCACCCTTCAGGCTCAAGTTCTTTCTCAGCATTACTGAGGATGCTTATTTTATTTTATTATTTTTATTTTTATTTATTTGTTTATTTTTGAGTGGAGTCTCACTCTGTCACCCAGACTGGAGGGCAGTGGCACACTCACGACCACCGCAGCCTCGACCTGCTAGGCTCAGGCCATCCTTCTGCCTCTGCCTTCCACGTAACTGGAACTACAGGCATGTGCCACCACACCCAGATAATTCTTTTTGATTTATTGTACAGATGATGTCTCACCAAGTTGCCCAGGCTGGTCTAGAACCCGTGGGCTCAGGCAATCCTCTCACCTCGGCCTATCAAAATGCTGGGATTATAGGTGTGAGTCACGGTGCCCAGCCAGATGCTTATTTTAATACAAGCATTGAGCATTCAAAACTAGCGAAGCCTTCAATCTATATTGCATCCACCCAAGAAGGATTTTTTTCTGTATGACTCAGTGGGTGTCTTAAAAGAGAATAAATGTTTTAACAACCCAAGGCTTTTTATTTTCCCTGTTAGGAATTTATTTTCTTCTACTACGTTACTAAGAGGAGAAGCATGTAACACCTAACTGCCCCTTGCTCTTCGAGTCACAGAATAGATGACCTCTTAAAGTCAAGCCTGTTGATCACACAGCTTGTCAAAAACGGTGGAAGGCATTTTCAGTCTTCAGCACAGAGAACTGGAACACCACCCATCCTGCCACTGCTCCCTCCGGCAGCTCTGCAGCAGACACAGGACGGAGCGGTGACACTTCTTTCTCCATGCCAGTGGCCTGCACATTCCCGTGTGGTGGGCACCGACTGCCACTGTGTCTTCCCTCCTCAAAGGGAAAGCTGGAGACATCCCTCCCTGACTAAATGGCCTCTATATCCAGGAAAACATGGCATTACTGTCTGGAGGGAATACAGACTCCGTTGTGTCTCTCTTTCTATATCTACTTTCTTTCTGAAGTCTCAACTGCATGATTTGTGAATGTAGGCACTCAACATCAGAGTTAGGTCCTTTAACTGTATCATTCTGTTACTCCCCCCACCCCCGAAAGGATTCAAATTTAGCATAGTTTGAGTTTAAAAGCAGCATAAAATAAAATTTCAGAAAATGTCAAGGCAACACATCAAACATGTAATGTCAGGTTCCCTTATGTTCGTTGCATTTCAAAAGGCAACCACCCATGACGCAATGTTGGAGTGTTATTTTACTTTGTAATTAAAATCCAGGTTCCTTGTGCTTGGTGTTTGTAGAAGCATATGTGCAAAGCAAGGAAGGAAAGATGGTGTCCGTATTCTGGAAGACCTGGGTCCACCATGATGTTATCAATAGGCTTTTCTCTTGCGTTCCTTAGCATTGTGCACCCAGCTTCACGCTGAGCTACATTATCGAAGGATCACTGAATAGCACGCAAGCATGCGCCCATTCATGATTCAGAGCCTGGTGTAAATTTCATTACTAGACAGTTTCTTTGCTCAATATGATAAACATTTTCTTACTTTAAATTGTGATGCTGAGAATTTCATCTGATAAGTTCTCAGCTTTTAATTGGTGCTCAGTCCTAAACTGACATTTTGGGCAATTTGAGAATAATTTAAATAACAATGGACTAATTGAGAAGATGCTAAGGAAAAGATGCCTGTAAAATTACCAACTATAACTCATCTTGTTCATGGTTTCCTGAACCTCTTTTTTGCAGGCTTTTCTACAAATAAGTGAGAGGCATGAATTTTATTTATGTCTCTTCTTTAGAAATCCATTCATCTTAGTGATCCTGTCCTGTATGCTAACATTAGGGGGCTTACCTTATCCTGATAAAATATGAGGAGGAACCCCCCCCCAAAAAAACCCCAGAATTATCTTTTGGAGGGTGAATTCTTGTAGTACAGGCTTCCCCCGCTAGGAAAGTGTTCTAAGAGCCCATCAGCATCTTTGTGCCAGCTAGAGGTGTTGTGAGAGGCTGCATTTAGCTTAAGTAAATTTTTTCACTGAAAAAAATTGCCTGAGTCAAGGGGTTCGAGACCAGCCTGGACAACTTGGGAAGACCACATCTTACAATAAATCATAAAATTAGCTGGGTTTGGTGGTACACATCTGTAGTTCCAGTTACTTGGGAGGCTGAGGCGGAAGGATGACCTAAGCCCAGCAGATTGAGGTTGCAGTGGCCATGAGCATGCAACTGCACTCCAGCCTGGGCGACAGAGCGAGACTGTCAAAAAAAGAAGTATCAAAGGGAAACGTTTTGCCAATGTAGAAGAGGAAAAAGAAAAAAAAAAAACGAGGAGAAGCACTAAAAGCCATCAAAATTTATGAGTTCAAAAACTGTTCTGAGCAGTGGAAAAAGCATCTTGATAGGTATAGTTCTTCAAACAGAGAGAACTTTGAAGGTGACAAGTTTAAACATGTAGGAATAAACACACAATTTTTTATAAATAAATTCTGGTTTTTTGTGTTGGTGGGGTCTGTCTCTTATAACATTCATCTTGCCTAAACAATAAGAATACTATGCACATTTAAGTGTTTTTCATTTTTATCAACCAATTGAATAAATACTCTATCTTACTGAGGTTCAATAAATTAAGGTGCATTGTAACAAATGCAATTCTTAAATTAGAGTACTAATGAAACCTCAACTTTAAAGTTTAGAGAGCAAACATTTTAAGATAACGAATCTTTGTCTCGTTAAGTACCACATCTTTTTGATAGTTGAACAAAATTAGGTGGAAATCATTCTTAAACATATTACACAAAGTTCTACCATCTTAAACAGGGCAGATTGATCATGGTGAAATTTTTTCAAAATGACAGGGCCAATTTTGAGCATCAGTTATTAATACTTCTAATATAAGAATGACCTCAAGACATAAATAATCAGGTGGGACTGTTTTCCCTGTTACTAAATGACTCCAGACAACAGTTTTCAAGATAATGTAGGGTTTTACGGTTTTTAATTCTTTCTTGTATAAAATCCTCTTGTGAGTCTTACCATTATGCATATTAGACGTAAAATATTGCCTTATTTTTGTGACCTTTACTCTACTTTGGACTTAGGACCTACATGAAGAAAAATTGTCAGAACTATATATGAATCGTGATAACAGAGATATCACGTAAGGACTGAAGGGACCTGTATATCAATCTGTGAGTTTTCTTATGTGGGTTCTGCGATTCATTTAGTCTGTTCAGAAATCTTTACAGCCGAGGTACTAGTCTATTATTTCAGGTAGGTGGGTTACTGGTTCACTGAGTCACTTATGAAAAGAATATCACTGCAGTGTAGTTGACTCAAACTCCACAAAAGACAGACAGGTAATTTATTATTGGTTCCTAGGAAAGAGCTTTAACAAATGTAATCAGCTGTCCATTTCTTTTTTCTCCACTACATTTTCTAAAGTATAACTGAGAAATAAAAATGTTATACATTTACATGTACAGTGTGATGTCTAAATACATGTATGCAATTTTCATTGCTTATATCAAGCTAATTAATATACCTATCATCTCACATACTCATCTATTTTGGGTGTGGTGAGAATACTCAAGATCTAATCTTTTAGCAATGTTCAAGTAGACATCATCATCAACAATCATTGCCAGCTGTCCAGCAGCCATCCAGAATTTACTCTTCCTATCTAACTGAACCTAGAAAAAACAAATAAAAGCAAAGCCAGAGAAGATCACAGCTGATCATTGATATTTTACAAGTCTCCCTTGCTTGGGAATATACTCAATTCTAAATGTGTGGCCTGTTTCAGGATGGAAGTTAAAATAACAGGCCTGTTCTGAGCCCATCCACAGTGCCAAGGTAATAGGCGTGTAAGAACCCCCTTATAACAGCTCCACAGCATGAACTCCAAATGTGATGCTTTAGCAAGACTCCGGTTTCTAACTGGAATCTGATTCAAGTCTGTGCAGTGTGTGATTAAGCACTGAAAACTACAGCGCTAGCTTCCAAATGCTAACTTCCAGGGCGGTAACCAGAATCGGGGAAAGGGAAGGAAGAACAACTTTCATTTCATACTTTATATTTCTATAAAATATGACCCACAATTAAGTGCTTTTCATCATTTATGATCAACCAATGGAATAAATGCTCCATGTTACTGAGGTTCAGTAAATTCAAATACAATCATAAACGCAGGCATTTTAACAAATGAAATAATTTAATTAGGTTATTAATAGAACCTCAACTTTAGAAGTTTAGAGAGCATACATTTTCATATAACCAATCTTTTCCTATCTTAAGCTTTTTGATATTTGAACAATGCTCAGTGGAAATCATTTTTTTTTTTTCTTGAGTCAGAGTCTCACTGTTGCCCAGGCTGGAGTACAGTGGCACGCTCATGGCCCCAGCAGCCTTGGCCTGTGGGCTCAGGTGATCCTTCCACCTCAGCCTTCCAAGGAGCTAGAACCACAAGCAGGCGCCACCATGCCTAGCTAATATTTGTATTTATTGTAGAGATGAGGTCATGACATGTTACCCAGGCTGATCTCGATCTCCTGGACTAAGGCTGTCCTCTCACCTCCGCCTCCCAAAGTGCTGGTATTACAGGCATGAGGCACCATGCCCAGCAGAAATCATTCTTAAATATGTTCAACTTTTTAAACAATATATGTATATTTTCATATTTGTATTTTTTTCAATTGAAAATTATTTTGGTTACTAATAAAACCACAACAATTTCACTTCAGAGAAATAAGCAAAAATTTCCCTTAACTTTGTGAGATAGCTCAAATACAATTAGAATTTTTGCTGCTTGCGTGTTTCTTAAAGTTATTGCATGAGTTTACTATGGCTGCAGTCACAAACACACCGGTGGTTTAAACAACAGAAACATAGTCTCTCACAGTTCCAGAGAGGAAAAATTCAAAATCAAGGTGTTGGCAGGACTGGTTTCTTCTGGAGGCTGTGAGGAAAGAATCGATTCCAGGTCTCGCTCCTTGGCTTGTATTGTTTTGTTTTGCTTTTCTTGAGTCAGGGTTTCACTCTGTTGCCAAGGCTGGAGTGCAGTGTCACAATCACAGCTCACCACAGCCTCAACCTCTTGGGCTCAGGCAATCCTTCTGCCTCAGCCTCCCAAGTAGTTGGGACTACAGGTATGCACCACCATGCCCAGCAAATTTTTTTCTCTTTTTTCTTTAGAGACGGGATCACACTACGTTGCCCAGGCTAGTCTTGAAGTCCTGGGCTCAAGTAATCCTGCCTTGGCCTCCCAAGTGCTAGGATTACAGGTGCATGCCACCATGCCTAGCTAATTCTTTTTCTTTTTTTTTGGTAAAGATGAGGTCTTGCTATGTTGCCCAGGCTGGTCTCCAATTCCTGCATGCACTCAAATAATCTTTCCACCTTGGTTTCCCAAAGTACTGGGATTACAGGCATGGGCCACCACACCCAGCTCCTCCTTGGCTTGTAAATAGTTGTTTTATGCTCACCAGGCACTCTTCCTGTGTGTTCTCCACTTTTTGTAGTAAGAACGCCAGTCACATTGGACTAGAGTCCACCATAATGGCCTCATTTTATCATGTTACCTCTGTAAAGACCCTCTCTCTATGAAAAGCCACATCTTGAGATATTGAGCATTAGGACTTTGACATATGAATTTTGGGAGGACTCAGTTTAACCCATGACAAATGTGTCAGTTCATTTGGGCTGCTATAACAAAATGCCATAAACTGGATAGCTCATAAACAAGGGAAATTAATTCTCACAGCTTTAGAGCCTGCAAAGTTCAGGGTCCAGCAGATGGGTGTCTGGTGACGATATGCATTCTGCTTCACAGATGGAGATGTCTTGTTGTGTTCTCACATGGTAGAAGGTATGAGGGTCTCCCTTGCCTCCTTTATAAGGGCACCAATCTCCTTGATGAGTACTTTTCCCTCACGACCTAATCACTTCCTAAAGGTCTTATCATCTAGCACAATCACAGACGGTACTGAGACATAGGAAATATCATCTGCTAGGAGTGAAGATACTAACATTCAGACCATAGCAATGGGTCTGCAATGATATCCCTCATGGAGAGCTCTTAAACAGACCGTTTTCTGAAGCAACCTCGTGCCCCTGTTCCCAGCCTCTCTTCGAACACCTTCTCTCCTTCCTTGAGGTTTCTGTGCTCAAACTCCTATAAAGATGGAAGCAGTCCCCCATCATTCCAACCAGTAAGCAAGTGACTGTGACAGTTCCATTCTCATAGACTTTTCATTATTTCCAGGAAAAGTAATACCAGGAGTGTCTGAAAAGTCTCTCTCTCTCTCTTTCTCTGGTCAGAGTCACTCTGTTGCCCAGCTTACGGCCACCATAGCCTCAACCTGCCAGGCTCAGGCAATCCTTCCGCCTGATCCAAGTAGCTGGAACCACAGGTACAATTTTTTAAAAAAAATTATTATAGAGATGAGGTCTTGCCAAGTTGCCCAGGCTGAACTCGATGCCCTGGGCTCAGGCAATCTTCTTGCCTCTGCCTCCCAATGTCCTGGGATGACAGGCGTGAACCACCACACCTGGCTTGGAAGTCTCTTTCTAAAAAGACAGAAGCAGAGGTTTTCCTGAAAGTTGAGCATCTGTTCACACACTTCTTACACAGACAAAAAAACAACAGTTAATTTTTTCCTTAGAGAAAGCATTATTGCTTGAAAACTCATTTTGTTAGACTGGCACAACACTGTATTAAAATGTAATTTTTAAATGTAACATATGAGCCGGGCTCGGTGGCTCAGCCTGTAATCCCGCACCTTTGGGAGGCTGAGGTGAGTAGATTGCCTAAGCCCGCAGGTTCGAGACCCGCCTGGGCAACGAGACCTCATCTCTACAATAAATAAAAAAATCAGCTGGGCATGGTAGCACATGCCTGTAATTCCAGCTACTTGGAAGGCTGAGGAGGAAGGATCACCAGAGCCCAGCAGGTCGAGGCTGCGGTGGCCGGGAGCGGCCACTGCACTCCAGTCTGGGCGACCGAGTGAGACTTCAACTCAAAAAAAAAAAAAAAAAAAGTAACATATGAATACACTGAGGCAGTACTCCAGTTTTACCTAGTTCTACATGAGAAGTTTTATGATGAGAATGTCTATCTTTGATTCACATCATTTGCAACTTTTTAAACATTTTTTTTTGAGTTGGAGTCTCACTCTCTAGCCCAGGCTGGAGTGCAGTGGCATGCTCATGGCCACTGCAGCCTTGACCTGCTGGGCTTAGATGACCATTCTGCCTCAGCCTTCGAAGTAGCTGGAACCACAGGCATGCGACACCATGCCTGGCTAAAATTTTTTTTGGGTTGGAGTCTCACTCTGTCATCCAGGCTGGAGTACAATGGCATGCTCACAGCCACTGCAGCATCAACCTGCTGGGCTCAGGCGATCCTTTCACCTCAGCTTTCCAGGTAGCTGGAACTACAGGTGCACACTACCACACTCAGCTTATTTTTTGATTTATTGTAGAGACGAGGTCTCACCAAGTTGCTCGAACCCGTGGACTCAGGCAATCCTCTCACCTCAGCCTCCCAATGTGCTGGGACTACAGGTTTGAGCCATCACATCCAACCTTAATTTTTTGATTTATTGGAAAGACAAGGTCTCGTCAAGTTGCCCAGGCTGGTCTTGAAGCCCTGAGTTCAGGCAATCTTCTCGCCTCGGCCTCCCAAAGTGCTGGGATTATAGGCATGAGCCACTGAGCCTGGCATTTGTAACTTTCTGATTCCTATTTTCTTAGGTTCTTATGTTAAAAGATCCCAAAGTTCCCATAGATCTTACTTTAAAAGAAAATTTCAAAGACAACTACGTTGATAGAATCATGAAGTAAGAAGAGGACCTTCAGTAAACAGCCAGTGCAGGCCTTCATTTCACAGACTCCAGACCCAGGGGCTTCCTGAGGCCTACTTGGAATGCTGGGGTTAACCATGGAAGCAGTTGGTCAGATAGAGAACTCTGCATGTCTGTTTTCATAGTAGTATTTACATCTTTTTGCGTGTGTTTATTTTAGATTCGAAGGTACACCTGCAGTTTCGGTACATGGACATATTGTGTGGAGGTGGGGATCAAGTCTCTCAGGTGGCCCATTCCCCAGATGGTGAATATTGCACCCCCTAGGTAATTTCTGAACCCTGACACCTCTCCACCACCTGCACCCTGTGTCTGTTATTATGAACTACTTATAAAAAGGAACCCTTACAAAATCTTTAGCAAAGCAATACATATGTGATCATCTTTATTTAGTATTAGAGTCTAAGTTAAGTTTCTTCATTGAAAATTTAAAAACAAAAACCCACCACATATATCCCTGAAATTCAGAATGCATTTGTTTAGTTTTAACTAGGCCTGGTAGGAGAGGAAGATGGAGTTTACTGTCACTAAATGCACAGTTCTAAAATGAGCTCATCCATGGAAACAGAGGATTACCAAAGGAAATATAGCACATAAAACACTGGGATACTAACTATTCAAATAGATCATAAAAATCCATGTAAAGAGATAGATTCTGTTTTTTTGTTTGTTTGTTTGTTGTTGTTGTTGTTGTTGTTGAGTCAGAGTCTCACTCTGTCGCCCAGGCTAGAGTGCAGTGGCATGCTCACAGCCACCACAGCCTCGACCTGCTGTCTGCTGTGTTCAGGCGATCCATCTGCCTCAGTCTTCCAAGTAGCTAGAACTACAAGCATGTGCCACCAAGCCTGGCTAATTTTTTGATTTATTGAGGAGATGAGATCTTGCCAGATTGCTCAGGCTGGTCTCCTAACCCTGGGCTCAGGCAAGCCTCTCACCTCGGCCTCCCAAAATGCTGGGATTATAAGTGTGAGCCACCATGCCCAGCCAAGTGTTTTTATTTTTAATCCACTCGCTTTGATATTTTGCTCTTCAGCCTTGAATTATATCATTCTTCCTGTGAAACATGTCAACCTCTATATGTCTGGAAGGGGAGGCTTGACTAAATGTTCTTTGCTAAGACTATTATAGAACTAGACATTCAATATTTTTCCAGGCAACTTAAGACCTCTTTGTTGAGCGAATTAGCACTGATAACATAAAAAAACGAGATACACCACCAGTATATACACTGTTAAGAGCATATGGCCATATGATCATGAGTACATGTATAATTAATTTGGGAGCAGAAAGGTAGTTAATTGATATTCCACAACATGTTACATTGAAATGTTAAAACTTTTCCACAATTTCAGAAAAATGGTTCTAGTAATTCCTAAATAGTTTATGCTTTTACTTATCAGAATTGATTTTAGAAGTGGCAATATCTAGCCCAAACCAAACAGAATGCTAGTTACTGCCTGAAGTTAGAAGAATGAGGTCTTCAAAATAATAAAAATTTTAGGTGGACTCCGGTTGTGGCTCACACCTATAATCCCAGCACTTTGGGAGGCCAAGGTGAGAGGATTGCCTGAACTCACAGGTTCGAGATCGGCCTGAGCAATTTGGCAAGACCTCGTCTCTACAACAAATCAAGAAAAATTAGTCAGGAATGGTGGCACACATCTGTGATTCCAGCTATTTGGAAGGCTGAGGTGGAAGGATCACTTGAGCCCAGCAGGTTGAGCCTATGGTGGCCATGAGTATGCCACTGCATTCCAACCTGGATGACAGAGTGATATTCCTACTCAAAAATAAAAATAAAATGAAAATAAAAAATAAAACTTTAGGTAGACTCAAATGAAATTTCATTTCATTTCAAATTTAGTGGTTGATAATTCTAAAAATTTTTTTATTGCTTGCTTTAGCAAACTACATAAAATTGCCTTAATTTTTTTATTATTGAAAATGTTAGAGTTTTAGAGTCATTGATATCAATTACAAGTAAGAAGTTATATAGATTTGACTGGGAAAGTATGAAATATTTACGTGAGTCCGTGTTGACCACAAGAAAGTCCCTACAATTATTCCTGTTGCTTTAAGATGGGATCTAAACACTAAGCTTACATACAATCCAGCAATCCCACTTCTGGGAATATACCAAGAGGAACATAAATCATTCTACCAAAAAGATACCTGCACATGTATATTTACTGCAGCACTATTCACAATAGCAAAAACATGCTCATCAAAAGTGGACTGGATGAAGAAAATGTGGTACATATACATGGTAGAATATCATGCAGCCATAAAGAAGAACAAAATCATGACCTTCGCAGCAACATGGATGCAGCCAGAGACCATCATCTTCAGTGAACTATCACAGAAACAAATAACTTAATACCATGAGTTCTCACTCATAAGTGGGCCCTGATCACTGGCCAGATGAGCACAAGAGTGAGAACAGCAGATGCTGGAAACCTGTAGGAGAGGGAGGGAGGGAAAGGGGGGACACAGCAAAACACTGCGAACTGGATCCATCATTAGAGGCAGAGAAAGCCCGCTAGAAGTTCAAACCTCCCTTGCATGCAATTTACTTATGTAGTAAGTCCTGACATGTACCCTACAGTTTTAAACAATTTACATTTTTACTATTTTTAAAAAGTTTATATTTCAATTAAAACCTGATATCTAAAAAAGATAGAAAACACAGAAAAGTAGAAAAATTAAGTTACTTGGAACTCCAGTATTGAAATTCAATCACAGTTAAAGATTTTGGAATATTTCCCCTAGGATAGGTATTTTTTGCTAGCTTTGAAGAATGGTCACTACAGTAACTATAACTGTTTAACCTCAATTTAGCTATCTGAATAAAACAAATAAGAATAAAAATTTTTTAAAGAAGTCTTCAAGGTAAGTCATTATGTTTTTCTTGTTTGTACATCACAGGCACTCATAGACCCTTTACAGGCTAGGTGGCTAGGTGTGGTGGCTCACACCTATAATCTGGGCACTTT
>NW_007259596.1:707444-717680 GCF_000164805.1 Carlito syrichta
TTTTTTTAAATCCTGATGCAGTCACAATCTTTTCTTAGTTGGACCACCATGCAGCCTGCTAATTCCTGTGATCTGTCTTTTCCTTATAAAGAAATTCTAAGAAAGCAAATAATGGTTACTTACAACTTCACTTTACTGATTTCCAGTTAATTAGGGGTTTCTAAATCTGAAATCAAGATAATATCCACATGAAATGAGAAAGTTTTTCTCCTGATTGGTCCAGGTTAACTCTACTGTGTATTCACATAAACATCATTCAGATCATTTGCGTAAACATTAGGAGCCAACGTTCCCTGGAAGTTATGAACATTTCTCTGAATTTTTTTCCTTTGACTGTTAACAGTTTAAGGAAAGACTGTATTTTCTTCCAATGTGAGAAATATCTATTATGTATTTTGACATCTAAGGAGGTCCCAGTGTCCAGGAGGAGGTCAAAGGAATGTTAAAAGAAAGAGAATTTGAAATAAACAGGTTGTCAGAACCAGATTTGTTGTGTGGACATCAACTCACCGGTGACTTTTATTGCAGTGAAATATATCTACATGCACACATACACACATTTAATGATCTGAGGAGATTTCTCCAGGGCACCTAGAAAGCACTATTACTTACAATATACCTCACTCAATGGAGGAAGAGACTTGTGAGTAAGAGAGGCTTCCTAGGATCCTGGGCCATATACATGGTACATATACAGTCTGACTTAGGATAACATTATTTTGCAACAATTGGAAGTAAATGCCCCTTGAAAGATAACATCTAGAGGAAATGCCCTCTGGTTTCACTCCACATACCCCTTGACAGTGAGACACACGGACTGCAGTTGGACCGTGTATGACCCCGGCCTGAGAAATGCTCACACTTCTCCAGGCAGAGTCGGGCACTCAGGATGACTGCTAGGGGCATGACACTGTGGTCCCAGCATCCCTGCCTGTCCTCCCCTTCCCCCGCAGGGCCTCCCACACTGGATAAAGGAGCGGGGAGGTCCCCACACTGTTCTCATCCATTGTTTTTTCTCCCTCTGCCTCCACTTGTCACCAACACCACAGGTTATCAGCGTCAGTAACAAGCATGGTCCAAATAGTAAAAGACTTCTGTCCTCTCCAAAATCAAATATTGTTCAATGGCACTTACAAACTGATGACACTTCTCAGTCATAGAAAAGTCAACTTAATCGATGTTTCCTTGGGAAGAGCTCACGTTTCCCAAAAAGCTTTTTCTCCTGTGCAGTAAAATAATATCTTCTGTGCTTACTTCAAGGAAATAACATTTGAGGCCAACTCACACATTACTTTTATTATTTACATTCATGATTTTCACTGGCCCAACTTTTCACTGCAAATATATGCCAAGAGTACCCCTCACTCACTATCTGACAAGGTATCGGGGTGAATTCTGGGCCTTTTCATGACTTTGCTTAGTCTGACTTTTCTGCTTTCTTGTCCCCCAAATCCATCTCTGCTACTCATAACGCCACTCATGACAACAAATCCTCTCTGATCACTATTTGCTTACATACACCCCTTCTAGACCGACAGTTCTTTAAGACAAAAACAGTTCTGCTGATCCTTCCAACGGTAGATTCATGATGAACCAAAAGACCCCATTCAACCTGGGTCCCTTTTGTCACATGCCATCTTGTCCTACTCATCCTCCTGGGTGTTGTAGAAATAACTGAAGGTGGAAGACGTAAAAACACTTTGAAAAATGGGAACAAAACCTCCATCCAAATGCAAGGCATAGTTTTAATCTTTAGATAGCAAGCAATAAAAATTGCCTTCTTCGAATAATGTTTAAGTTTAATGGATGACTTTTTCAAAGTCAATTATTATGGCTCTGTATTGATGTCTTAGACATATTACTCAATATAGAAAACAGCTTGGACAGGATTTTATTGATGTGTAATATTGTGTGCATGACCAGTTTTAAGTGATTCTGAATAAGTAAAGTGGTAGAGAGTAGCGTGTTAGCCAGTGATGGGCTACTGAGGACATGAGAAAACCAGCATTAAACTAGACGAAGGAGAGTTTCATGGAGAAGGATCCTGGCTTTACAACGTCCTGGCTGTTTCAGGCTTGCATGACACAAAATGGACATTCACAAATTCTGGGCTTCAGAAATCCTAAGGAGAGTCACCTTTGAGTCTTCTCTTCCTCTAACACCCCATATTCAAGTCAGCGGGACATCCTTCTGGCACTGTCTGCAGTGTGTATCCAAACTCTATCAGTCTCGTTCACCACTGCCATCATTCCCTCTTGGCACAAGCCAAATCACCTCTTACCGGAAATCTAGCAATGGCTTCTTGATTGGTCTCCCTGCTCCAGTCTTTGTTTGTTATTATTATTTTAGAGATGTGTGGTACAGTATGGGATCAGGTATATAAGTGGTCATTGTACAGACAAAGTTTGGGCTTCCCTTTGGTCTCCACTTTACCTAGTTTGAGATCAGGTACCCTAATTGACATTGTGTCACCCCATCACCCTCGCAGTATCCCTCTACTGCCAATCCCATTCTTAAGGTATTATGGTAAATGTTCAGGGTCCACTTATGAGTGAGAACATATGGTACTTTGTTCTTTGTTTCTGTGATATTATGATTATTATTATTTTGAATTGGAGTCTCATTCTGTTGTCCAGGCTGGAATGTATCATGGCCACCTCAGCCTTGACCTCCTGGGCTCAGGCAATTCTCCTGCCCCAGGTTCCTGAGCAGCTGGAACTACAGACACGCACCAACACACTCAGCTTATTTTTTATTTTACTATAGTGATGAGGTCTTGCTATGTTGCTCAGGTTGGTCTCAAACTCCTGGGCTCAAGCAATCCTCCCGCGTAGGCCTCCCAAAGTGCTGGGATGACAAGCATGAGCCCCTGTGCCCAGCCTGCTCTTGCTTTCTTTTTTTTTTTTTTTTTTTTATTTGAGTTGGAGTCTCACTCGGTCACCCAGACTGGAGTGCAGTGGCCGCTCCCGGCCACCGCAGCCTCGCCTGCTGGGCTCCGGCGATCCTTCTGCCTCAGCCTTCCGAGTAGCCGGAATTACAGGCATGCGCTACCCTGTACCCTGTACGCCCGGCTGATTTTTTTATTTATTGTAGAGATGAGGTCTCGCTGCCCAGGCAGGTCTCGAACCCACGGGCTCAGGCAATCCACTCACCTCAGCCTCCCAAAGGCGCGGGATTACAGGCTGAGCCACCGAGCTCGGTTTGCTTTCTTTTAAAATGTAGATCTCATCGTGTTGCTGTGCCCAGAGCCCTTAGTGACATCCCATCTCGCCTGGAGGAAAAGCCCTGACCTGGCCCTGTATTACCTCCAAGCTCAGTTTCATCGCCTCTCTCACTGAGCATCCATACTGCCTGCTTGCTGTCTTTTGAACAAGACTAACTCGCTTTCACTTCAGAGCCCCTGTACCTGCTATTTCCTGATGGAAGGCTCTTCTGGTCTTCAGCAACTGAGCAGTAGCTTCTCAGTGTTCAAGTCTCTGCTCAAATGTCACCTCCCCCAGGAAACCTCCCCCCACCACCTCAGCAACCTCTGACCTGTCACCCTGTATCCCACTATTTAGCTTTATTTTCTTCTTGGCAGTTACCACCTTCTGATATCATTTGTATTATTTGGTTGGAGAGTTTTCCTTCAAATGTTAATTTCTTGTCTTTTCCCACTAAGATATAAGTTCCCTTATATCTTGTCTGTTTTGTCTGCTAATGTAAAAGGACATGAGCCATGTCTAGCACACACAGGGGATGACTCTTTGCTGTGCCAATGCTTAGGCTAACCACAGGCCCCAGAGTTCTCTGTCTACCATGTTTCCAGATAGAGTGGGCCAAGGAATATTACCCTCTGAGAGGTGGGGGATGTCACTTGTGAAAGTCCCAAGTCAGTTGACATTGATTTCATTGAAAGACAAAGTATTCTTGGTTGGCCTGGCTTAATCAGCTGGAAGGCCTTTAAAAGAAGGCCTAGGACTTCATTTGGCTAAGAGACTCTAAACACCCGCTGGATGTGCAAGTGTCCTCTTCCCTTTGCAATCTCCTTCCTGACTGGCTGCTGCGTGTGGACTTCAGAGTTGCTTAGTGAGCTGCCTTAATGACACAGGCTCATTTCCTGTAATGAATTCATACACACACACACACACACACACACACACACACACACACACTCCCCACATCCTCATTTCTTGGTCTATCTCTCTGGTTCAACTTCAACTGATGAGTCCAATGAACAATGTGTTAAATGAAAACAATAGAAAAAGACTGGAAGTATATTCTAATTACTACCCTATTGCTGTATAAGGAATCACCCCAAAATTTAGTGGCTAACACCAATAATAATCACTTTTTATACTCATGGTTTTTATAGGTCAGGTGTTTGGGAACAACTTGGCTGGGCAGTTCTTTCTGGTTCTCTCTTGAGGCTTGCATCAGGTGTGGACAAGGGCTGCAGTCCTCTGAAGAGACTCACTTGCTGGGGGGCTCACCCAGGCGGCTGGCAGGTTGGCGCTGGCTGTGGGTGGGAGGCCTCAGTTTTCCTCCCCACAGTTGTTCAAGCACTCTCATAACATGGTGGCTGGATTCCCTCAGAAGAACCAATCCAAGAGATCCAGACAAAAACTGCCATGTAATGTTAGGTCTATTCTTGGAAATCACACACAGCACTTCCAAATTATTCTAATTACCACACAAATCAGCCTGATTCCAAGGGGCGGGACCAACCAGGGTGTGAGGATCAGCAGGTAAGAACTGGGGACCCTCGTGGAGGCTGGCCACACACCTAGCAACACATTCAGCATAAGTCATCTCTGAGTGATGGGCTAATGGTTGCAACTTTTCCTCTTTGTGCTTTTCTGTCTTTTCTAAAATCTCTACAATGAATGTGTATTATTATTATTAATATTATTATTATTTTGAGTTGGAGTCTTACTTTGTCATCCAGGCTGGAGTGCAGTGGCACTCTCATGGCTACCACAGTCTCGACCTGCTGAGCTCAGGTGATTCTTCCACCCCAGACTTCCAAGTAGATGGGACCACAGATATGCACCACCACATCTTACTGATTTTTAAAAATTTATTGTTGAGGTCTTGCCAAGTGGCCCAGGCTGGTCTTGAACCCCTGGGCTCAGGCAATCCTTT
Source organism: Carlito syrichta (assembly GCF_000164805.1). NCBI lineage: Eukaryota > Metazoa > Chordata > Mammalia > Primates > Tarsiidae > Carlito > Carlito syrichta. The sequence goes on from NW_007259596.1 coordinate 712,569, forward strand.
TGCCTCCACCTCCCAAAGTGTTAGGATGACAGGTATGAGCCACCATACCCAGTCAGTACATTGTTTTTTAAAAGATAAATTTATTCTCAAGATAAAAAATAAATTATCAAAGATAAATTCATTTTTAAAGCACAAATTAGAATATCATCCATACTCTCATAATCAGATGACGATATAATTGAGGAAAACTTGGAGTAGCAGATGTGGAGAATGGAGATGGTAATATTTATTTAGAGGCCAGACCCTGATTTTCAAATCAACAAGGATATTACAAATAACCATCAGCTGAAGTAATCCTCATGGAAATTCTGCTTAGTGTCAGGACTTTCTTTGCTTTATCTTGAATCGATATATAAGTTTAAGTTCTTTGTTTTTTTGAGTCAGATTCTCACTCTGTCACCCAAGCTGGAGTGTAGTGGCATGCTCACAGCCACCACAGCCTCGACTTGCTGGGCTCAGGCTTCCACCTCAGCCTACCGAGTAGCTGGAACCACAGGTATGCACCGCCATGTCTGGCTGATTTTTTGATTTAGTGTAGAGATGAGATCTCGTCAAGTTGCCTGAGCTGGACTTGAAACCTGGGCTCAGACAATCCTCATGTTTCTGCCTCTCAAAGTGCTGGGATTACAGGCATGAGCCACTGGGCCCAGCCTTAAGTTCATTTTTGTATGCTGCATATTATGGACAGTATTGTGTCTCCCCTCCCCAAGTTCATATGTTGCAGTTCTAATCCTCATGTGACCGCATTTGGAGATAGAAACTTTGAGGAGGTAATTAAGGTTAAGAGAGATCATAAGGGTGGGGCCCCATTCCAAGAAAACAGATGTTCTTCTATGAAGAGGAAGAGACGTCACAAATATACATCCAGATTATGATTTAGAGCAGTGGCCCCCAACCTTTTTGGCTTCAGGTTTCAGGATGATTCAAGCACATAATATTTATTATGTATTTTATTTCTATTTTTTCTACATTGTAATATATAGTAAAATACATAATGCATATATTTTTATATAATAAATATATAATTAAATATAATGTGAATACATAATATATAATGTAAATATAAAATGAAATTAATGTAATATAGAATGAAATAAGTATACACAATTATACAATATAAACAATTACATATATTATATTATAAATAATTATGCATAATTACACAATAATTATGCCACCAGATGCAGCTGTACAATTGCAGTACAGCAGCTCACTTGCTACTCATTGATGGGGTTTTGATAGAAGTCTGTGAGCCATTGATTTATGATGGCCTCTGTACAGTTAGACCTCACTGCTCATGTTAATCTGTATTTGCAGCCACTTCCATAGTGCAAGCATTGCTGCCTCAGCTCCACCTCAGCTCACCAGGCATTAGATTCTCATAAGGAGAGTATAACCTAGATCTCTCACACATGCAGTTCCCAATAGTTCTCATGTGCTAATGAGAATCTAATGCTACCACTGATCTGACAGAAGACGGAGCTCAGGCAGTAGCATGAGCTGTGAGGAGTGGCTGTAAATAAAGATAAAGCTTCGCTCTCTTGTCTTCCACTTACCTCTTTCTGTGTGGCCCAATTCCCAACAGGTCATGGACTGATACTGGTTCATGGCCAGGGACCTGGGGACTCCTGATTTATAGGCTGCCTAGGGTTTCTTGTGTAGACATGCTATAAGACTGCTATGTAAACACAAATATCTTACCTATTGGGATACATATCCCTCTGCACAAGCGGACACATTGTAAACAGGATTGTATTTGCTTGGCTATGTGTACTTCTCTCCTCCTAGACTCTAACAGCCTTCAAGGATAGACATTTCCCCCAGTACATGTCACACACTTGTGCAGTGACAGCACTTGACATAAGTCTAACTGAGCCAAACCAAGTATGGCTGTCTTCCCACTTCAAGAGTCAGCGTTGAGCATCCTGCAAGGGTGACTCCACCCTAATTTCTCCATCCTCAGACCATGAGAGACACGGAGAACACGCAGTGATGCCCTGCAGTGGTGGAAGAGCACCAGAAAAAGAGGACTGTCCCTGAAAGGGAAGGCAGAGAGAGGGCAGAGGAACAAAGCTCCCCGAAGAAGCGCCCCACATGGTTTTCTTTCTTTCTTTCTTTCTTTCTTTCTTTCTTTTTTTTTTTTTTGAGTTGGAGTCTCACTCTGTCTCCCAGGCTGGAGTGCAGTAGCATGCTCACAGCCACCACAGCCTTGACCTGCTGGGCTCATATGATCCTTTTGCCTCAGCCTTCCAAGTAGCTGAAACCATAGGTGCATGCCATCATGCCTAGCTGATTTTTTGATTTACTGTAGAGATAAGGTCTCACCAAGTTGCCCAGGCTGGTCTCGAACCCCTGGGCTCAGGCAATCCACTTGTCTCCGCCTCTCAAAGTTCTGATACTAGGCATGAGCCCTGCACTTGACTCCCACCTGTTCCTTCGTCATCACCTGAATTTCTTTCCAAACTTCTGGTTCAGAAGATTGAAGATGGTTTTTGACACTACGAAACCAGGAGCATCAAGTGTAGGTGGGGAAGAGGAGGGGAAATGAATTTCTTTGACAAAGTATATCTGCAAGAATATATCACCCTCTTTTTAAGTATAATGTTATCATATTTAATTAACACTAAAGCCAAAAGTGAGGCTTGTCTTTTGATGGAAACAGACATGGGTCGGCTACTAAGTCCACTTGCACCTGCTCACAAGAGACAATTGTTACATTTTGGCAAGGAGTTTGGTAAGCCAGTTATTAAAAATGGACATGACTTAACAGTCTCATCTCACAATGACATAAATTGCATTAAAATTGAAGATAGTGATATGCAAAATATATCAATTCCTAATTGCATGGTTGCATTTTATAATCATATATGCTGCTGAGGTTTTTACATTTAATGTACCTGTATGGTTGGAATACTAAATATTAGCATGTTATCATGCTTCTCCCCAAACTGGTTACTTTTTTTGGTTTGTTTCTTTGTTTGTTTTTTAATTTTTATTTTAAAGATGCAGGGTACAATTCAGGGTTAGGTATATAAATGGTCATTGTACAGGTAAAGTTTGGGCCTCACTTTGGTCCTTAATGATGAAGTGCTCCCCCTCCCTCACAGTTTCCCAATACTGCCAATTCCTTTTTTATAGTGTTACTTAAAATCAGTCAAGGTGGGACTATGGTGTCCTGGAAATTGGCAACACTACAAATAGCATTTTTTTTTAATGCCTAGAAAACTGATTGGTAAATATTTATCCTCCCACCACTGGAAACCACTTTCAAACATTAATAAAATCTATTGGATCTGAAAATCTATGGAAGGACTTTGGAATGCCTAGAATGGCCTGAAACGATCTGAAGTTATTTGAAAAGATTACATCTGGTCTCCACTGGCCGAAGTTAGGGTAATTTAAGATTAAAGATAACAATGTCCAAAAGAGATCATAACATTTTGAATAATGAAAAAAAGAATCCATGATACTAAAATAAAAAAGGAGGAAAGAAGAAAGGCATTATTTGCAGGAAATAACGTCACCCAATAAATGTAAAAAACAGAATGGAATTAGAAAGCCACCACTTTGTAACCATCACTGTAAAAAACGTGTCAGGTGAGGATCATTTGTAAGTGTTAATACTATTGAGTGAGGAATTATTGGGAGATGGAGTATTCATATGAGCTCCCCTCTGATTACTTTTTAGTTCCAAAGGAAAAGCGAGTGATCTGGTAGAAAAACCTTAACAAACTTGACATCACCAATAAAGAAATACATTGGCATTGTACAATTCAACGCATTATACATGTCATCATTATAGTTTTCTTGCCAAAATGTTTACTCTGAACCTAATCATGAGGAGACAATCAGACAAATCTAGGTCCTGGAACATTCTACAAGACAATTGCTTTGAACTCCTCTAACTATCAGTGTATGTCAGGCATAGAAGAGGTAAGGGCTTTGTCTAGAATTGATTGATGGAGATTGAAGAAATCTGACAACCTAATACAATGCATGATCTTTGTTTGGATTCTAATGTTTTACAAAGGGCTTTTGAGGACAGCTAGAAATTTTAAATATCTACTCTGTATTATTAGTGTATCAATGTTAAATTTTGAGACAGTAATAATTTTGTTATGATTATGCAGAAATCACCTTGTTTCCATGTGCTGAAGTAATGTCTGTAATTTTCTTTAAAAGTGTATATACACAGCTGGGCTCAGTGGCTCAGCCTGTAATCCCAGCACTTTGGGAGAAGATTGCTTGAGGCCGCGGGTTCGAGACCCACCTGGGCCACTTGGCAAGACCTTGTCTCTAAAATAAATAAAAAATTAACTGGGCATGGTAATGCGTGCTCGTAGTTCCAGCTCCTTGAAAGGCTGAAGCGGAAGGATCGCCAGAGCCCAGAAGGTCGAGACTGCGGTGACCGGGAGCATGCCACTGTACTCCAGTATGGAAGACAGAGTGAGACTCCAACTCAAAAAAAAAAAAAGTGTATATACACACACAGAATGAAAATGGTGGCAAATGTTAGGAATTGGTAAATCTAGGTGAAAGATATACATTATTCATTCTAGTCTACTTTCATTCTATTTTTTTGTAAAATTGATACTTTTCTAAATAAAAATTTGAGTAAAATACAAAAGGCAGAAGAGAAAGAAAAGAGACAGAGAGAGAAAGGAAGGAAGGAAGAAGGAAAGAAAGAAAGAAAAAAAGAAAGAAAGAAAGAAAGAAATTAAGAAAGAAAGAAAGAAAGAAGAAGACTTCTAAGGATGATTGACATTTAACCTTCATTTTCTAATCAGGAACACCAACTATCCTTGAAATAAAAGCTTAAATATAATGTTCCCATAATCTGGAATACACACAAAACAAGTTACACAGAGATAAAAGAGCATGTATTAGTACTTTTATAATTTTTTGATATTAACCTAATTTTAATATATTCTTGCCATGCAACAATAGGTAACCATCAAAAACACTTCTTCAAAAACTAGTAAAGGGCACAGAAAAACACTCACAATATTAAGTCAAAAAGCATTAAATAAAACTTTGTATACTCTACATTTTGTTTTATTTTATTTTTGAGTTGGAATCTCACTCTGTCACCCAGACTGGAGTGCAGTAGCC
>NW_007259596.1:717809-745569 GCF_000164805.1 Carlito syrichta
AAGTTGCCCAGGCGGGTCTCAAACCCACAGGCTCAGGCAATCCACTCACCTCAGCCTCCCAAAGCGCGGGATTACAGGCTGAGCCACCAGGCCCAGTTTGCATTTTATTTTTTATTACAGTATTAACATACAATAAAATGCATAGATTTTAGGTGTTCAGTTTTGCTAGTTTTGGCAATTGTATACACTAATTTAACTCCTACTCAACAAGAAATAGAACACGTTTAGGTGTTCTTTATATATTGTGGAGACCAGTTTTTTACATATATATTTTCCCTCAGTTTATGACTTGTCTAGTCATTTTTGAATAGTGTCTTCTAAAAAACAGATTTTTTGGTGAAATAACATTTTTTTCTTGTATGGTTGATGCCTTCTGTGTTCTTTCCATTAAATCTTTGCCAACCCCAGTCATAAAGACCTTGCTTTTCCTTCTCCTTGAAGCTCTATGTTTCTGGTGTTAACTTCAGGTCTACAATCCATCTCAAATGAGCTTTTTGTGTATGGAGTGAGATATGGGTCAAAGTTTATTTGTTTTCCTGCAAATGGATATTCAATCGTTCATCAGCATTGCTAAATCCTTGGAAACTAATGTGGAGAATTGGCTGATCTTGATTTATTTCTTAAAAATTTAATATAGGAACAAAAGGGCTAACTCTGCAGCCATCCCTCCGTGTAAGGCGGGGCTTGGTTCCTCTTGCGTATATCAGAATCCTCACGACTCGAGTCTTGAAGTTGGCTTAGGGTCCCGAGTATGTGAAGCCCGAGTAAGGCTTCACATTACCCTTGAATAGGTATACAAATTTTCTATCCATTTTTGATTGAAAAACAAAGCTCAAGTATACATGAGTCTCTCATTTCAAGCCCGTGTTGCTCAAGAGTACACTACAATGTTAAAAATGTTAGCTGGGCTCAGTGGCTCAGCCTGTAATCCCAGCACTTTGAGAGGCCGAGGCGAGTGGATTGTCAGAGCCACTGGTTCAAGGCCCACCCAGGCAACTTGTTGAGACCTCATCTCTACAATACATCAAAAAATAAAAATTAGTTGGGCATGATAACACACGTCTGTCGTTCTGGTTACTTGGAAGGCTGAGGCAGAAGGATCGCCAGAGCCCAGCAGATGGAGGCTACGGTGGCCGGGAGCATGCCACTGCACTCCAGTCTGGGCGACAGAGTGAGACTCCAACTAAAAAAAAAAAAAAAAAAAGTTTATGATGGTTTTTATTAAGTGGTAGAATTATAAATGGTGTTCTTGTCTTCTTCAGACTTTTTTGCATTTCTTTAACTTTTAACAAGAAACCTGTAATACTTTATAATCTAAAAATACAGAAAGCATTTATGTTTTCATGCTTATTTTCTCCTTTCTTTTAACTATAACATAAAATCTGTAAACTTATAGCTTAAATGCACATAAATAAATGTAGCTTTAAAAAATGTACGTGTGATTCTATATGCAAATATCTCACTAATTTAGATAAAAGTCCATCTGACTATGGACTTTTTACAACATATTATAAGAAGTATTATAAAATCTATGTATAATTTTTGTATTAAGTTTGATTTGCTTCACTTTCATTTACACTGAATAATTTTGAAAGTCCATAAAATTTGCAAAGCAGAAAGCTTTGAACACCACTGTAGATAAGAAGGCTTTTTCATTGCTATTTTATAATAATTTACATGGATATTCAAATTGTTTCTGTGCTGTCAAGTACAGAAGGTTCAGAAATCCCTTTTTTTCTCCCACAGGATTAAACATGGATCTCACAGTCTTGCATGCCAACCTTCAGAAACCCTTTCTTGTAAGTGCAAAGTAAACATCAGCCTCTCTGTGTCTATCTCATATGGAGTCAGAGTGAAAGCCATTCTGCTGCGACACGGACGGTATTATGCCTGGAGAGAAAAATATATACTGGCAAAAGGGGAAGACAAGCACGAATCAACAGCAAAAATGTATAACTCATCAGTTTCAATTATAGAAATGTCACAGAAAACTCTCTTCTTTCTGTTTTGAGTTGGTTGTGAGTTCCTAAGTTTCGCTTGAGGTTAAAGTTTCAAGCCTTAATGATCAGACACTGGTTCTCCGGGCCTGCCTTGCTCACTTTCTCAGTAATTCCAGCCAGCTTAGACAATTCAGTTCAGCCAGAATGAGCCAAACACTGGAAAGTTCTCAACACACCTGGCCTGTGTCTCCTCAGATGACAACCTGGGCTTCAAGCTTCATTGCCTCGATTTGTGGCCCAGCAGCCAGCAGCACACTTGGGGAGGAGGGTGGATTGCAGGAATGTGGGGGAGGAGGGGACAGCCACAGGACTTTTGATGGGCGATGTAATCACAGTGTTGACTTTCGCTGCCACAGCCGACGTGGTGACTGAGATGACGCATATGCAACGGGTGAAGCCGGGTGGAATATTAGAAAGCGACTGCATGGGGACAGCACCGTCTGAAAACAGTTCACAGGAGGGACCTGGTGACATGGAACAGTCAACATGGATAAATACTGGGGGGAAAACGGAGTCCTGGAAAAGTGATCGCAAAACTGCAAAAGCGACTCTTTAGGACTGAAAGATTTCATGTGGAAACTTTTCTGCAGCTGTGACCATTTTTCTGTATTAACAACAGACCTGGTTTGTTTTGTTTGGGGTTTTGACAAATTACAGTATCCTGTATTGTTCTCTCATCTTGTGGGAGGGAAGGAAGAAAAAAGGAAAAGTAACCCTATAGACTTCTCATGTTGTATTTTCGTATTTTCCCCAAATTCGCCTGAGCTCGCCCACAGCTGCAGAGGACAAAGCCTTTGAACTTCGACTCCAAAGTGGGAGGCAGGGCTTGGTCTTGGTGACTCCAAGTAAGTCCCTGATGGAAACAAAAGCTGTGCATTCTGGAAACCCTGGCTCTTGGCTGGGAACCACGTGCACACCGTGGAACAAGGGCCTGGTTGAGTTCCGGAACAGTTTCCCACCCCTGGGTCTGGCTCCCCATTCCACAATTCCATAGCTGCCCATCCAAACCCTGTTTCTCTGCTTGTTCTCATCTAGTACAAGTCGACATCATCAAAAGTGTTTACTTATTTAGTTAGTTTCAAGACAGGGTCTCACTCTGTCACCCAGGCTGAAGTGCAGTGTCACAATCATAGTTCAATGTAGCCTCAACCTTCTAGGTTCCAGCAATTCTCCTGCCACAGCCTCCCGAGTTGCTGAGACCACAGGCACAACATAGCACCTGGTTCATTTTTTTATTTTTCGTAGAGACAGATTTTTTCACCATGTTGCCCAGGCTGATCTCTAACTCCTTAGTTCAAACTATCCTCCCACCTCAGTCTCCCAAAGTGCTAGGGTTACAGGTGTGAGCACTTTCATGCTTACTTAATGGAGAAGGCAAGGTATTATATCAAAATGTGAATCAAGTAGTTTTCTATTCCCTATAACGAATGTAAAGTTAGAAAACAACTGATTAAGAAAGTATTACTACTGTTCAAAGACCAATAGATGATATCCCTGTGTTTTTGAAGCTTGAGGAGGAGAATTTGGCCTGATTTAGTCAAAGAAGGAGAATATTCTCAGGGCTTGAGGAAAAAAATCACACAAATACTGATTTTTTTTTGAGTCAGAGTCACACTCTGTCACCCAAGCAGGAATGCAGTGGCACGATCATGACTAATTGCAGCCTTGACCTTCTGGGCTCAGGCAGTTCTTCTACCTCAGCCTCCCAAATAGCTGGAACTACAGGTACATGCCACCACACCAAGCTAATTTTTATTTTATTTTATTTTTATTTTTATAGAGACAGAGTCTGTCTTTGTAGGCTGATCTCAAACTCCTGGTCTCAAGTGATCTCAAAGCACCTTGGCCTCCCAAAGTACTGGGATTACAGGCATGAACCACTGTGCCCAGCTAAATACTAATTTTTTTAAAGATAAGAAGAGTTTGTGATTGGGGGATAGCAGATTTGGAGAGAACTGGATTACCAGAGGGCATGACTATCACTTTCTACCCGTTCCATGAGCTCTAGAGGGAGAAAGAGGTGTTTCTGCCTGCTGTTCCTATGTGTGGACACCATCTTCATTTTTTTTAACAGTCTCTGAAGTATGTTGAATGGCGACCTCCAGCAAGACACATCATGTCCTGGCCACCAGAACCTGGAACGTGGCCTCCCTTGGCAGAGGAGTCCTTGTAGATGTACTTAGTTCAGGAACTCAAGAAGAGGTCACCCTAGATGGTCCAGTGGGTCCTGAATGCAATGACAAGTGGCCTCCCTAGAGGTAGAGGAGGAGGCCGTGGAATATGGAGGCAGATACTGAAGTGAGGCCATAGCCAAGCAGTGACTGGAACAACCAGAGTCTGGAAGAAGAAAGGAAAAGAAATCTTTCCTTGTAGCCTCCAGGGTGAGTGCAGCCCCAACAACACCTTGATTTCAGGCTTCTGCTTTCCTGGACCAGGAGACTGTGAAGAATAAGTCTCTGCTATTTTAAGGAACCAAATGTGTGGTTATAGCAGTCTCAGGCACTAGTGCAGTTAACTAAAGTCTTCATCCATTTCTGCTTCCACAACTTATTCCTTCATTTGTTCAGAAAACAAACAAGAAATTGTCAGGCATCAAACAATGAACAAGAGACACAGAGTTGAAAAGTCTAGTCCCAAGAGCTTTATACACTGGCAGAGAGAATCGGACCTGTAGACTGAGGAGTGCTATCCAATATTACAATGTCACTGTTATGTGTGGGCACACAAGTGACGTGACCACTGCTTTCTGGGACAGTCACGAGAGGGTTCAAAGAGGAGGAATACAGGGAGCCTGAGGAGGTATTTGCTGGCCAAGTGGGGAGAATAGGCTAGAGGGAATTCTTGGAAGAGAACGTAGCATGAACCAATGTACAGAGGCACGAAATCATGTGGCCTCTACAAGAATTGAATGATGTTTGTTTGTTTGTTTTGAGTCGGAGTCTCATTCTGTCCCTCAGACTGAAATGTAGTGGCATGCTAATGGCCACCACAGCCTCAACCTGCAGGGCTCAGGCGATCCTCCCGCCTTGGTCTTAAGTAACTAAACTACAGGTGAACATCACCACACCTGGCTCATTTTTGATTTATTGAAGAGACAAGTTCTCACTAGGTTGCTCTGGCTGGTCTCGAACTCCTGAGCTCAGACAATCCTCTTGCCTTGGCCTCCCAAAGGCTGAGATGACAGGCATGAGTCACTACACCTGGCCAAAATTGAATGTTTTTAAGCATATCTGGTGAGATTCCAGAGCAGAACTGCTTAGATAAAATGTTAAAGGGCCAGATCATGGAAGGCGACATTAATAAGCTAAAGAGGTTAGAATGCCGTCTTAGGGCAGATGGAAAGCTGTGTCAGGGCTTTAGGAGAGCATGTTGCAGAAGGATGACTGTAGCGAGGAGACAGGAGCCTTGGAGACTCAGGATAGATGGAGAGGTGTATGAGAGGAGTTCTGCTGTGGTCAAGGGGGCAGATGAGGCTCATCCGTGAAGTGGGATCAGGGGACTGGCAGAAGGAGAAACCAGCCACAGAGTCAAGTGTGATGGCAAAGGGGGCAGACAACAGAGTAGATTCTGCTATAGTCACCAAGAGCGGAGGCAGCAGAAGGAAGGAACAGCAGTCAGAGTCACAAGAAACCAAGCTTGTGAAGACTGAGAAAGTCCATGGATTTGCCCATGAAGAGGAGACATTGTCAACAGTTGGAGAGTGGATGTTACCCACTTGCAGTGGAGGTTGCTGGCAAGTCTATCAGCATCAGCAAAACAAAGGCATTGGTCCTTAGATTAATAGTTGTCAATATGCATTCTGCCACTTCCCCAGCATCACCCAGGAGCTCAGAAATGCCAGGTCTCAGGCCCCCTCACTGGGTCAGACACACAGGGAGCCAGAGTCTGGGTCCTGGCAGCCCTGGGATGATTCTGGTACTGAAATCTGCGAACCACCTTCACACACAAGACAGGGCCTCACTCCCAAACATGTGATCTGTGAACTGGCAGCACTGACATCACTTAGGATGGCATTATGGATGCAGATTGAGACCCTAACCCTGAACCACTGAGTCAGAATCTGCATTTCTAACAAGATCCCCAGTGGTTTTGTGACACAGTGAAGTTTGAGAGGTATCGCTGAAAGGTTTTGTTTTTTTTAATAGTTGGAGTCTCACTCTGTCACCCAAGCTAGAGGCCAGTAGCACACTCACAGCTACCTCAGCCTCAACCTGCTGGTCCCAGGCAATTCTTCCACCTCAGCCTTCCAAGTAGCTGTAATTACAGGCATGCGCCGCCAGGCCCAGCTAATTTTTTTATTTATTGTAGAGATGATATTTCGCCAAGCTGCCCAGGCTGGCCTTGAACCTGTGGACTCAGGCAATCCACTCATCTCAGCCTTCCAAAGTGCAGGGATTATAGGCGTGAGCTACTGTGCCTGGCCTAGGGTTATTGATGACACCAGGAACATTCTAGGTGTCATCAATATGGATCCTTTCTAGGTCTTCAGTGTTCAGTTCTAGCTTACAGAAATGCATGTTTTTCTTCAAAAAGATAGAAAACTCACTGAAGTCCATTATATTATTCTGGTAGAAAATAATATCAGGTCATTAGGACTTTAGTCCAAAAAATCTCTTAGTATCCTGGACAGAAACAGCAGACACATCTTGACATGACCTAGTGGTCAAGGGAGCTGCTTATACTGGGACACCAAGAACACTCTTATCTGTGCAATTTGCTGTGTATAAAATAGAGCTCAGTAAAAAAAGAAACTGAGAACAATTATATTTATTCTGGGTAAATATAGTTTAGCCCAGAGTTTCTCAAAATGTCCTCCAAGCAGCCGCACTGGCATCACTGAGGAGCTTGTTGGAAATGCAAATGACTGGACTCTTGCTCTGACCAACTGGATCAGCATCTCTGAGGCTGGGATGCAGCTGGGGGGGCAGGGAGCAACTTCACAAGACTTCAGGTGATTCTGGTGTTCATGAAGTCCAAGAAGCAGTGGCTCCGGCATCACAAACTCTTCACACAGATGCCTCTGCCACGAAACTGCTCCCGAAACCTCTTCTCTGTCTGTGTGTGCTCATTTGCCTGTAAATCCTTCCTTGGCTCTTTCTCTCCTCCTTCCTCTTTCTTCTTCCTCTATCCACCTAGGCCTTCCGTTCCACTTTTTCACTTCCTATTTCGTCCCTTGCTCACTTTAGCTCGGAACTGTCCCCTTCTCGAAGATGTCCACAAATCTAGCACTTCTGCTCGAAAGTTTGCCAGTCTAAGCAGGTCTGTTGGACACCCATGCTCAGCATGATGGAAGAAACAAAACAGGCTCTCAGCCACTTGTTCTGGAAATGGCACCACTTACAGAAACAGCAGTATAGAACCACTGCATGGCTCTTTGGCATTAATGTGACTTCAATTAGCAAGGACTCTCAAGACTGTCATATGCTATTGTCCACAGAATATCTCCTGTCATAAAAAGTACAAGATTTTCAGTTTGCAGGCAATTCAGAAGAACATTTTTGGGCCCTGTATTAGGATTAAATGATCATCCTAGGAGATGACACATAGCCACAGGAGGCCCAAATATTAATTATATGAATTTTAATAAAAAAGTTCTTCTGTTTCACTGAAATGATTTGTCTTTGTAATACAGTCTACCACTAATAATAATAATTGCTTATAATTATTTATTACTAAATATAGCATAGGTCTTTTTCTGTGAGCTTTACTGTTATTTATGAGCTTAAGTCTTCTCACAACCATATGAGTGGACCACTGTGATACAGACATTTGATAAGACAACAGAGGTGTGGTGAGGTCAAGTACCTTGGCTAGGGTCATTTTGCTGAAAAGCAGGAGAGGTGGGATTTACATATGGGCAATCTGGCTTTGGCGTTCTGGGTTGTAACTACTGCATGTTGCTGCCTCTCCAGTGAGAGCAAGTTGACATAGACGAGGGGTATCTGAATTTCACATTCCCTCATGTACACCCTAAAAGACCAAGTTCATTACATACTCTCGTGCTTTGATACTTCCGTGAAAACAGCATGGTGCAATGAGATGAATACCAGTCTTGGTGGTGGAAGTTCTCAATTTTATTTTGTTTTATTTATTTTTGAGTTAGGGTCTCACTCTGTTGCCCAGGCTGGAGTGCAGTGGCACAATCACAGTTCACCACAGCCTTGACCTCTGGACTCAGGTGATCCTTCTGCCTCAGCCTCCCAAGTAGCTGGGTCTGCAGGCACGTGCCACCACACTGGGCTAATTTTTTGATTTTTTTGTAGAGATAAGGTCTCACTATGTTGCCTAGCCTGATCTCAAACTCCTAGGCTCAAAGCGATCCTCCCATTTCAGCCTCCCAAAGTGCTGGAATGACAAGCATCAGCCACCACATCCAGTCAGAAGTCCTCGATTTTAATCCAAGTGTTATAGGCAACAAGCTGGATGATTGCGGGAAACTCATGGGTTTTATCTCAATACGTCACAATTTCTTCTCTTGTAACAAGAGAGTGTTAGACCTCATTAGATACTGTGGTTCTTTCCAGATCCAACATACTGTGAAATGTAAGAACAAAACATATTCCCAGGAAATAATTAGATTTAGGAATATAATGGTACACAGAAGCATAATTAATCCATTTTCTATTATTCCTTTAGCTATAACATAAACAAATAATGTGACATAATTCTTGGTTATTAAGGCAGAACAGAAGTGTTTGCTACCGTGTGAGCAACATGCATGGAAATGAAAGGAAAACTTAAGTGCATTTACTTAGTATTCTCAAAGCCAGAGATGAGGTATCATATTGATTTTCTCCTGCTGCCATAACAAACAACTGCCAGTTGAGTGGCTTAAAGTGACACAAATCTATCTTAATTCTAGAGATCAGAGACTTAAATTGTGTGTCCCTGGACTAGAATCAAGGGTCAGCAGGAACCAGTCCCGCTGCAGGCCTGGGGAGACCCTTGTCCATGTGATCTCTGGTCTCTGTGCTGCCCATACTCTGGGACTGAAGGTCTCTCCCTCCATCTCTGAAGCTAGCAGTGGCAGATCGAATCTTCTTCACTTCTGGTCACTCTGTCCTCTTCTACCGCCCTCTTCTACTTCAAAGGATCCTTGTAATTCAATCAGTCCCCCTTGCACAGTCCAGGATAACTCTCCACCTCAATACCCTCCGTTTAATCAAATCTGCAAGGTCCTCTTGCGAGGAAAGATAATACAGGATTGGGTTTCAGGGATTAGGACAGGGGCATCTTTTGGGGGTCATTATTTTGTCTACCAGGGGGATATTTTAGAGTTCTCCAGAAAATCTTCTTTATCACGTATTTAAAAACAAAACAATATTCATAATAAAAAGAATGATTTAGTTGTGAAATAGTACAAGATCTTTTTCAATTTAAATAGTGAAGTTTACGCTTAAATAATGAAGTTTATATGTTTGTTTATTGAAGATTTTCTAGACTTGATATTGTTTTAAATACAAAAGAATGTTAGAGCCCCCAAAAGACCACAGAGACTACCTAGTGATGTGAAGCCTCATGTGTATACATATATATATATATACACACACACACACACACACACACATTTATACATACATACATACACACACACACATTTATATTTGAGTTGAGCTTTTACTCTGTCACCTAGGCTGGAGTGCAGTGGCACAATCACTGCTCACTGCATCCTCAACCCTCTGGACTCAAGCAATCCTGCCACTTCAGCCTATCAAGTAGGTGGGACAACATGCATGTGCCCCCATGTCTGGTTAATTTTCTGATTTTTTTGTAGAGACAAGGTCTCGCCATGTTGCCCAGACTGAAGCCTCTTTATTTTATATATGTGAGAAAACAGAGGCCCAGAAAGGCTAGTGAGGGACAAGGGTTAGCCTGAAACCTCCTGGCTTGATCCCAGGTCTAGGCCTGTTTCATTATTAAACCTTTAAGCTGTCTCTCATGTTTTCATTCTACCCATCATTTCTGAGACTTCTGTGCAAAATGTCTTAGCTGAATGGTTAAGGAAGAATCTTGGCAGCACATTCTTTGGCATAGCAGAAAACTCAGACACTCTTTCCAGAGCTAATACTAATGATTAGACCAGAAATCGAAGTCTTCCCCCCTTTTAGAGGGAAGTACGTGGAAGAGCAAAATACCAAAGGAGAAAAAAAGTCAAGCCTTGTCTTTTGATTGCCACGTGAGGCTAAAGAGTAGGAGGAAAACTATGCTGTGGTTGGGAAAGTTGCTGAACCCCAGATGAGGCATTCATCAAAAAACATTGTGTAAATTCCACGTCTTACCCTTAAAATATGTCAAATGCCATGTGTTCAATGTCATGCTAATAAGGATATTTAATTTCATATGGATTGGATTGTTTATAGAGCAAAAACTATGTTAAAATAAAAAGTAAGAGTAACAACAAATTTAGTTTAAGTCCTTAAAATACATCTTAGACTTTCTAGGTTCAATGCTTGTTTTATAAAGGAAAATCTTAACCTCTATGTAGCCCAGGACAGAAAGTGCACAACACCAACCCCAAAAGTCAGGCAGCAGAAAAAGCATTTATCAGCGTCTCCTCCCCAAATCTTTCTCTTTTCTAAAATGCAGAAAATTTCAGTGTCTCCTTGGACAAGAGCAATAAAGCCATTCCGAAAACTTCTGTTAAAAAGCCCTTACCAGTCTGACTGGGTGTGGTGGCTCATGCCTATAATCCCAGCACTCTAGAAGGCCGAGATGAAAGGACTGCCTGAGCCCAGGAATTCAAGGCCAGCCTGGGCAACTTGGCTCATCTCTACAACAAATCAAGAAATTAGCTGGGCATGGTGTCACGTGCCTATAGTTCCAGTTACTTGGAAGGCTGAAGCGGAAGTATCGCCTGAGCCCAACCGGTTGAGGCTGCAGTGACTGGGAGCATGCTGCTGCCCTCCAGCCTGGGTGGCAACAGAGAGAAACTCCAATTCAAAAAAAAAAAAAAAGAAAGAAAGAAAATCCTTACCATTAGGAAGTTATATTAACAAATTAAAGGTTAGGCCAAGCATGGTAGCTCACATCTGTCATTCCAGCACTTTGGGAGGCTGAGGCAAGAGGACTGCTTTAGTCCAGGAGTTCAAGTCTAGTCTGGGCAATTTAGTGAGAGCTCATTTCTACAAAAAAATAAAATAAAACTTAGCTGGGCATGATGGTACATGCCTGTTGTCCCAGCTACTTGGGAGGCTGAGACAGAAGGATCACCTGAATCCAGGAAGTCAAGGCTGAGCCATGATCATGCCACTGCACTACAGCCTGGGTGACAGAGTGAGACCTTGACTCAAAAAAATAATAAATAAATAAACAATAAAAGTTAAAAAGTATATGCTGATTTCAACAGATGCCAACAAAGCATTTGTTAACTATAAAATCCATTCCTGACTTTGTTTCCTTTTTTAATTCTTTCTTAACAGGCTGGTAATGGAAAGAAATGTTCTTAAATAAACTCATTATAGATGACTTACTAGAATTCTAAAGAAAAGATTTAATGTTGAAGCTCATGTTCTTAATCAGATTTTTAGTGCCTCACTTATAATATGAATGAATAGCCCCAAATATGTAAATATTTGGTTTACATCTCTAACGGGATCAAACTAAACAAGCACAAAGGGGAAAATGCAGGCAGCAGAAGAAGAAATAAAAAGAGTTTTTTTAAAAAAAAAACAACAGAAAGGTAGAAAAATGAGGGAGGGAAAGAGAAAGAGAGAGGAGGACAGACAGGAAAAAGAGAGTAGGAAAGAGAAAAAACTTTCAGAGAACACAAGGAGCTCTGGAAATTTAAAAATGTATGAGAAGCAAAATAAAGCAAAAACAAGGGAAAGGCTGGAGGATAAGGTTGAGAAGTCCTTCCAGAAAGTAGAACACCATGATTAAAGGAAAAAAGATAAACGGATCAACCCAGGAGATCCAGTCTCTGAATCATGGGAATTTTAAAGAGGAAGCTGAGAGAAAATGACAAGGAGGACATTACTGAAGAAATAAGAAAACTTCCAGAACTAATGAATGTACATTTCCAGATTTAATTATAAAACACAGAGGCACACCAAGGCACATCCCTGTAAAATTTCAGATTACTCCTAACAAGAAGAAGACTCTATCACTTTCCAGAAAGAAAAGCAAGTTACATTAAAATGACACTGAGTTTCAAATGACCACACTTTCAGGAAGTGATTAAAGACGAGACCTATTCACATTCTTGAGAAGTGTTCCTTTTTTTTCTTTGAGTCGGAGTCTCTCTCTGTCGCCTAGGCTGGAGGGCAGTGGCATGCTCACAGTCACTGCAGCCTTGACCTGCTGGGCTCAGGCAATCCATCTGCCTCAGTTGTCCAAGTAGCTGGAACTACAGATGTGTGCCACCACATCTGGATTTTTTTAAAATTTATTTTAGAGGCAAGGTCTCGCCAAGTTGTTCAGGTTGGTCTTGAACCCCTGGGCTCAGACAATCCTCTCTTCTCTGTCTTCACAGTGCTAGAATTGCAGGCACAAGCCACTGCACCTGGCCAGTGATTTAATATTGACACTGAATTGATTTAACAACAACAAAATCCATGATGTAACAAATAGGAGTCTATGAGAGTGGAGAAGTGTGTATGAGAGTAATATAAAAAAGCTAGGTGTGCATTTTATAAACCATGAGAATAGTAGAAAATAAAATAAATGAAAAATAAAAATAGTAGCATAAGAATAATATTAGAAATATGAAAATAAATATTATTAGAAATAATTCAAAATTTTGAAAACTCTGCCTTAGAGTCAAGGATGGAGATGGGAAGAGTTGGAAGACTACTGTTTTTGTAATATTATGTGACTTAAAGATAGGTACCTGTATTCATTTGATAAAAATTAAACTTGAATTTTAAAAAGATAAATTGAATATAAAATGAGCAAGGCCTATGTAAAAACAAAAAACCATCACACTGTTTATGAAAGGCATAAAAAATGAAAAAATATGCAAGGATACGGTGATCCTGGAAAGATGTTCCTGTGCTATGCACATGTCACATACAGTACAGAAATCTCCCAGTATTGCAGTCCCCTCTCCCTGCCTCTCTGCTGTTGTACTGTACATTGTATAATCTTCATGCATGGCTATCACAACACCCACAGCACATTATTTATATATTGTAAAAAGAATATAAATAACCCAATAGAAAAAGAATGAACAAAGGACTTAAACAGGACAGCAATAAAAAGAAAACAAGAATGAACCAAAACAAAAACTACATAGAAATATCAATTGTGTTGGTTATCATGGAAATGCTAATTAAAATTGCAAGATACCATTTCACAACCACCAGGGACACAAAAATGTTAAGGTTTACCTTCATCTACTGTTGTCATGGATATGGATTCATTCGAACTTACACACTTTATATGTGCATATATGGCACTTTATATGTGCATATAAATCGGTGCAACTACTTTGGGAAACAATACTGGTAATATTTAGTAAATGAAGAAAGAGCAGTACCTGTGACCAGCATTCCCTTTCTGGACATATAACACTAAGAACCCTTGCACATGTCAACCAAAGTGATGTGTTTATGGCAGCAAGGTTTATACTGCCCAATTTGGAAGTAACACTCAGTCATAAGAGAATGAATTAATTATGGTATACTCTCATAATGGAATGCCACACAGACATGAAAATGAATAAGTCATGAGCAGCCACATGCATCGGCATGGGTCAACCTTGTGAATACAATATTGACCCAAGGAAGCAAGCCACAGAATAATATATACATTTTGATTGCCATCTATACCAAGTGGACAAAACACACAAAACCGAACGTTCCATGGATTAGGACAATGTTCTGTATTTGAAACTCGGTGGAGTCCTCAGAAGCACTTGTAACCGTTACTTTATTCAAATTTTTGCATTGAACTTCTGCATCCATATTTACATTAAGAAAAAGTTGATAATATTTTGTGTTTGGAGCAGAACTAAGAAATTTCTTAAGTCACTTATAGTTATATTAAATCAAAAGGGCTCAAGTTGTCATTAAAAGTCTTTCCTAGCTTAATATTCTAGTTATCTGTGAATTCCCAAATTGGAAACCTGAGAGTATTGTTATCTGGAACACTGACCATTAGGCACTCTTTTTCTTCTGTGATACAGTACCTCAAAAACATCATTTTGTATCACTGCCTTTCTTCAAAGGATGCAAACAAAATGCTCAACGTCAAGGAAACAATTTACTTTACAAGTTTTACCAAACAGGGGTCTGAAGGGCAGAAAGAGAGGAAGCGAAAGATAGATAGGGCTTGATTTCAGGACCTTCTGATACATACAAAAGTCTGTTGGAAACTTAGTCTCCTTACAAAGTACACATTTCAGCAATCACTCCACTCTGCTGGTGTTGCATAAGATCAAGACGGATTTAAAGGGACAGAGAAATGAAACTGACCAGCTGAAGCCTTACTGTCTTTTCAGATTGGGATTCTCCCTGGACATTACTCATTTAGAAGACAAACTCTAAGCAAATACAACTGAGTGTCACAAAAATGTACTTTTCTACCAGTAGCTACAATGACATGACTGGAACACTAATAGTGACAGATTCACTTCAGCCAAAAACTCCTTTCAGAGGACCTTTGGCATAATGAAATATCTCTGGTTTGAGTGTTATATTCACTGGTGAACTAAGAAAATATGCAACATACGATTATTCAGAACACTCACATGGATACACTGGCTGATATATCTGTTGTAATTTTTGATTTAAAGGTATTGTTTAGTACAGACACCTTGTAGAAACAGTTTGCTTTTCCAGCATTAGATAGTTCCCTTTGTCATTTATTAAATATGATTTGTCTTTGCAGACATAACTAAAGCACCCCAAGAGCCCCTGACATGCCAGAATTATGACTCATTCCCTCCTCTGTGCCCTTATCTTTAGACTTGAAGCTCATCAAACCTACAAAATAAATTAGATATTTAGGCAGGACGCAGTGGCTCACACCTGTGATCCCAGCACTTGGGGGGTGGAGGTGAGAGGGTTGCTTGAGTCCACGGGTTCAAGACCAGGCTGGGCAGCATGGCGAGACCTCATCTCCACAATAAATCAAAATATTAGCCAGGGATGATGGTGTACACCTGTAGTTCCAGCTACTCAGAAGGCTGAAGTGGAAGAATCACCTGAGCCCAGCAGGTCGAGGCTGCAGTGGCCATGAGTGTGCCACTGCACTCCAGTCTGGGCAATAGGCTGAGATTCCGACTCAAAAAAAAGAAAGAAAAGAAAAGAAAAAGGTATTTAGACAAGTATCACCTAAAGGTTCTACCCGAAATTCATTTCTTATATCTCAAGGTTTTGTTAAACATTTACTTGCTATGCTGTTTCAGAGACTCAAGAGTCAAAAAGTCTGCTTCTTTTGGGGGGAGAAAAAAAAAAGCCCTTTACCTGTAATTCTTTATAATACTTCATAAAATGCAAACTGAAAGGCGTGTTCCTATCTGTTTTTCCTCTTGTTTTTTTACTTCTATGGCAATAGGAGAGCAGGGTGTTTGCTTGTACATATTTGTGAAAGCAAAGACAGTTAATTGACAGCACTGACTTCCCGGTTCACGGCCCCAGAGCAGGCAAGATGTCAACGCTCCAGGGTGGACTTAGGTGCTGTTGGATTTGGCATTTGAATTCCTACAACTTGTGTCCCACTGACCATGTGAAGGGGCTTCTTGGTTAAATTATTGTCACTTGCCTGGCAATTGCTGTGCTGTTTGTGCACACCCGTTTTGACACAACTCTGACCTTTAAAACTGAGAGCCCTTTGTAAACAAAACCGAATCTGAAGAAAACAGCAGTGTCTTTGCTCCCTCATGACACCCACCAGGAGGGAGAGAGCTGGAGGTGAGGTCCTGCAATACAGGTAAGCTATGCAGTCCCTGAGTTGAAAAACATTGCTGCCTTTGACCTTGAAAATATCAACCTAGTGTGCACAACGTTTCTGCTCTATTTTAAAATCCTTCCTTTCAGTGTTTGTTCTAAGAATCAATGGAAAATTTCAGCTGTGACATCACGTAAAAGAAATTATTTTTAAAAAAAAATTCTAGACCAGATGTGGTGGCTTACACCTGCAATCTCAGCACTTTGGGAGGCTGAATCAAGAGAAGTGAGGCCAGTCTGAGGCAAGAGGAATTTGAGACCAACTTGGACAACATAGTGAGACCTGATCTTTACAACAAATTAAAAAAAAAAATTAGCTGGGAGTGGTGGTGCACATCCATGATCCCAGATACTGGGGAGGTTGAAGCAGAAGGATTACCTGAGTCCAAGAGGTTGAGGCTATGGTGAGCCGTGATTGTGCCACTGCACTCCAATCTGTGTGACAGAGTGAGACCATGACTCAAAAATTAAATTAAATTAAGTTAAAAATTAAAAAGCAATCTGAAAGGCAAACCAAAGTGATAGAGTAAAATAATGTTATTAGGCCTATTTTATGAAACGCAAACAGTTCTAGTACAAGTAAGACCCTATCCTCTTGGAAATGGATTTTAAAGTGTAACTTTATTTTTATTTACATATTTATTGCACATTCACAGAAAAAAATCTAAAATACACACTTACTAGATAGACTATATATTTTTGTTTATATATTTTGTATGTAGATATACATACAGTTTTATTAATTAAAAACATTTTAAATTTACAAATAATTTATCTTTTTATTTCATAGGAACACAAAAGTTAAACATATAAGTTAACACATAAGTTAAACACTGAAAATTTTTACCATTCATTAATTTATTTGACAAATATTTTTTTGAGCCCTTAGCCTAAATCAGGCCCTTTCCTGGGGTGAGAACATGGAATAAACTGTGTAACCTCAGGCAACTAAGAGTCACATCCAAAATCCATGGAATTCAGTTCTCTCCTGACACTGTCTGAATGATTTTTTTTTTTCATTCAGGTCTCACTCCATTGCCCAGGCTGGAGTGCAGTGGCATGCTCATGGCTACCACTCCCTCAACCTCCTGGGCTCAGGAGATCCTTCCGCTTCAGCCTCCTGAGTATCTGGGACCACACATCACCATGCTTGGTTAAATTTTTTATTTATTGTAGAGACAAGGTCTCACTATGTCAACCAGGTTGATCTCGAACTCCTGGGCTCAAGCAATCCTTCTGTCAGAATCCTTCTCCCAAAGTGCTGGGATTAACAAAAGTGAACCACTGCATTCAGCCTGTCTAGACAATTTTAAGAAATATTTATAGAGCAACTTGTATGTGCAGATTCTTGTGTTAGGTCCTCAGTTGAGTGAAAAAGGGATGGAGAGAGAAAACCAGCCTTGGACTGTCAACACTGGGAGTGTGAAGAACTTTATGAAGAAGCAAAAAGTTTAGATAGGGAAACCAGGTAGAACACCCAGACAGGAAGTAACTAGGACAGAGCCTAAGGGGGCCAGGAACACCAGGGCTCCCTCATTGGCCAAAAGGGAGCACAGACTAGGGTGCTGAGGAGGTATACCACCAATAGGAACAGAGGGAAGGGAGGAACGTTATGCAGAAAACTGCATGGGCTCCGTGTAGGCAGATCCATCGGGCAGTTCTCACGCCCCAGAGATACCAGAAGTTGACAGAGGATGGGGCCGGAGCAGTGGAAACAAGCGGGTTGTGTGGTGTCACCAAACCAACCTGAAGACTCCAGACTCCACAACAGAGAGGACAGCTGGGTTCTCAGGGCAACCTTGTCAGTGGACAAAGGGCAAGAGTCTCTAAGGGAGAGTTAGGAGTTGAGAAAGGAAAATGAATAGAGACAGAAGTGGAAAAGGTGAACGCCAAAGCAGCGCAGAGCAAAAGAGTTCAAAGGGCTAAGAGGTTAGTACTTAATATCTCTTTTCATACATCTTCCACAAAATCAGAAGTACGCTCTTTCAGAAGCTTGTTACGATTTTGAGCTACATGAATTGTCCATGCCAAAAATTAGAACAGATAGAATTCTGAAGCAAACTGATTTTTTTTTTTTTTTTTAAGAAAACTGCAGCCAGGCTTGGTGGCTCAGCCTGTAATCCCGCGCCTTTGGGAGGCTGAGGTGAGTGGATTGCCTGAGCCCGCGGGTTCAAGACCCGCCTGGGCAGTGAGACCTCATCTCTACAATAAATAAAAAAAAAATCAGCCGGGTGTGGTAGCACATGCCTGTAATTCTGGCTACTTGGAAGGCTGAGGTGGAAGGATCGCCGGAGCCCAGCAGGTGGGAGCGGACACTGAACTCCAGTCTGGGCGACAGAGTGAGACTACAACTCAAAAAAAAGAAAAGAAAAGAAAAGAAAACAACTGCAATTACAGGAAAGTTAATTACAAAACAAAAGTGTGACAGTTACTTAATTTTCCTTGGAGATTTCTGGAGTGGAAGTATGGAAATCACATATCAATTGTATTGTTCATTAGAATCATATACTGACCTATCTGAGTAGCTGAGTCCCACAGTTCAAAGGTATTTAAAAGGTACAATAGTAGATTACACACCTATAATCCCAGTACTTTGAGAGGCCAAGGTGGGTGGATTGCCTGAGCCCAGGAGTTCGAGATCAGTTTGGGCTACATAGCAAAACCCCATTTCTATTTAAAATACAAATTTTAAAGGTATTTAGCATTAAGATCCAAGATCTCTTCTATTCTGCAGTAAGAAGATTCCAATCCTTCACATGCCCAGTCCTCAGTTGCTGAGGTGATCAAACTGGCTACACAAATAAATGACTTCCATAGGACAGATGTGACTGAGGAGGAAACAGTCGTTGAAAAGCATCCCCCATACTACTTGGGAACACAGAAAGCTGTTACACCCAGGAAAAAATAAAAGAGTCCCTCTGTAATGGAGCCCAGAGTCCAGTATCAGAAAATGAGTTACTTTGTTTTGTCTTTTTGAGTCAGAATCTCACTCTGTCACCCAGGCTGGAGTGCAATGTGGCATACTCATGGCCACCACAGCCTCAACCTGCTGGTCCACCGGTGCATGCCACCATGTCCGGCTAATTTTTTGATTTATTGTAAAGATGAGGTCTCACCAAGTTACCCAGGCTAGTCTCGAGCCCCTGGACTCAGGCGATCCTCTCGTCTCTGCCTCCCAAAGTGCTGGGACGACAGGCATGAGTCACTGTGCCCAGCTAGTTACTTCTTAAGAACATTTTCATTTCTTTTTAAGCCTTACTCGATAAGCAAAGGCAGTACAAAAGAAATCTTTTCAAGTAAACAAACATCTGTGCTCTCTCCTAAACCAGGAGTCTTGAATCTGTCTCAGTCTCCAGAGTTATGACAGACACACAAAAAAGTTGTTCCAAAGAGTGCTCTTCCCCCCAGACCATTTATACTTATAGATCCTCTATAAATCAGTTAGGGAAAGTACTTCTAGAAGGAAAGTATTGTGAGACATCCACCCTGACACAATATTTCATTTCATAAGAAACCCATGATCAAGCAGACACAACCATTCACCCCTTCCTCGCCACCCTTGAAAACAGGCATCATGACCCACACACTCCTGACAGACCATACCCTTTACAGCCTCTGCTCCATAGCATTCTGGACGTCTGCTAAATTGCTATTTGTCACAAAGCATGCTTTTGCTGTGACAGATGCCCCCAGCTCCTGCACCCCGCTGAACCCAGGGAATCACAGCTGTGTTGAACCACAAGTACAGTGTTGTCAAATCTTTGCTTTGTTTGATTATTCAAGTTGGTTACACCACAGAATTAAACTGCCTGGAGACAGCATGGGGTTTCAGCACAAACAACACACATGACCACATAGATGCTGGTGTTTGCCAAGTGTCTATGTGGACATTCTTCCCACTCCCAGCAGGAACTGACAGCACACCACCCAGTAGCCAGGAACAGAGCTAGATGGAACTATGTCATTAAAAGCCAGTTTGCCTCCAGACTGGATCACAGCCCTTCAGACTGGGAGTCCTTGCATGTTCAAGGTCAGCCTAGGAGTAACCTCCTCAAAACTCAGGTTCTGGCCAATCTACAAACTCTAGATCAAGGTTGTAATGTCCTGAATTTAGCAGAAATGTGAGCTAGGTAGCTAATGCCTGTAACCCCAGAACTTTGGGAAGCTGAGACAGGAGAATCGCTTGAGGCCTGGAGTTTGGGACTAGTACAGGCAGCATAGTGAGACCTCATCTCTACCAAAATAAAAAATAAAAACAGAAATGTCAGGCTCAATTGCATTTTCTGGGTTTTACTTTTTTCTGTATTCTCCCCCAGACTACTTCAAAAGCCTAGGAAAGCATCTACCTGTGAGCTAGATGCTGCCCAGCACGCCAGGGGAATTAGGGCAATAACGTGGAATGTGGTTCTCCTTCTTCCCTATGTCAGAGATCAAGTCGTTAGGGTCTCTCATTTTGCAGAGAAGAAATGAGGGCCCAGAGTGGCCAATAGCCTTGAAAATCATCCCACAGCCAGGAAGTAGTCGGCCTCCTATCTCCAGGGCGGGTGTCCCGCAGTTCCAGCCTCCAGCCACAAAGGAGGAGCCCCGTTGACTGCCAATCAGTGTTCTTCTCTTTCTCTGCACCTTGGTGGGGGCAAGTGTCTCTTCTTTGAAGAGAAAGAAGACTTAACTGGGTAGTCTTCTCACTGTACTGCTGTGGGCACTGTGGAATGAACCAGAGCCAGGCAAGGGGCAGCTCTGGAGAGTCATCTTTGCAGGGCAGAGCACCTCCCAAATCTCCCACCACATCCCGATGCCTTATGCCCATAAGACTCAGTGTATAGAAGGGGACTCTTTCTGGACACCTTGTAACCAGAGCCACAGCTGCACTGGTTACTGCACAAGTCCCAGGAGTAGCTAGGCAGTGTGCCAGTGCCTCCGAGGATGGCTAGGGCTGATACTGTGTCTCCACACCTGGGAAGGTGGATCACCTGAGCTCTCCCAGCCTGCCAGGGGAGATACCAACTAAGAAGCGACAGAAGTTGAACCAGGAAAATTTCTTCCACAAGGCTCAGCGGTCATCACTCAGCGCTGGATTCATCTACACAGAAACATGGAGGAGAATTAAACAGGGACATTCAGCATAACACATACTCTCAGCATGTCCGGTTTCCACAGTTTAATCAGTTTCTTTTCATGAGACTTAAAGTAATGTGGATTCCTTAGGATTTTAAAGGGCCTAAGAATCAGCAAAAACAAGATAGCAGTGAATTGAGGCATCCTATCTGTGAAAGGTTTAAGTCTTCAATTCCTCATCAGATGAAAAAAAATGTGCATTTTCACTCAGTAACTTTTATTAATACTAATAAAATATTTTCTAGGAGAAAGAAGATTGAGACTATTACCTCAACATTTTAGGCTGGATGCTATGGCTCATGCCTGTAATCCCAGCACTTTGGGAGGCCGAGGTGAGAGGATTGTTTGAGACCAGTCTAGGCAACATAGTGAGACCTCATCTCTAAAAAACATCAAAAAATTAGCTGTGTATGGTGATGTGTGCCTGCACTCCAAGCTATTTTGGAGGCTTAGGTGGAAGGACCACCTGAACCCAGGATGTCGAAGCTGCAGTGAGCTGTGATCATGCCATGATACTCCACCCTGGACAACAGACAGACCTTGACTTAAAAAAAATAAAATTTATTTGCCTATGAACTTTACATATAAGTGCTATCTTTGTAGCTTGTTAGCACAGGTAACACAGAGTTGCATATGGGTCTTGGTAGCTTTCCAGAAAAATGAGTCATAAAATGCCCACTATGTGCCAAGTACTTCACATGCAAAGGCAGATAACATAAGCAAATAGGACTTGGTCCTGACACCAAGGAGCTTATAACAGAATCTATACCAAAGGCAAGGGAATGGGCAGCTATTTCACCCACATGTATTTACATTCTGACCTCTGATTGTTCTTTGAAGCTCCATTCTTGAGCTTTAAACAATTGCTCAGCACCAGCCTCCTCTGAACAAATGTACTCCATGGTATTTTGAAACTAAAAATGCCTAAAATTGAATGCAATGTTTCCCCCCCAAAAATTGATTTTCCTACTTTTATTAATGACACCATTATTTTCTTTTATTTATTTTATGTTTTACTTTTTTTAAAAATTGTTTTATTTATATAGATAGGGCATCTTCCTTGCTGCTCAGGCTGGTTTTGAACTCTTGGCTTCAAGTGATCCTCTTGCCTTGGCCTCCCAGAGCACTGGGATTGCCATCTTGAGCTGCTGTGCCCAGCCTGGTATCTCTATTTTCAAAGTCATCTAAACATGGGACCTTGAAGTCCATTTTATCTTGCCCTCTTTCTCGTCCTCACACTCAACCTCAATGCCCTGTTTACCATCTCTTTATAACCGGAAGATCCCATCTCCTGCACTCGTCTCTCCGCCATCGAATTTTACATCTGTGCCAAGATGTTTACACATTCTTACACTAGGAACTCATTCTAACTCCCCTGGCCTCCAGGCTGCCTCACTACCTTGCCTCCTTCACCTGAGAAATCTTCCTAAAAACTCTCTTTGATCTTGACACTCAACTACTCAAAATGTTTGGGAGCTAACCTTTGCTTTCAGAAAAGTTTCATCATCTTAGCTTCACATTTTCAGTGTCCCATCCTCTAGTGGCTGTCCATGTCCATCACCACTACCCTCGGCTCCCCAAAGACATGTTCTTTCTCAGTACACCCACTGCTGATGCTTTTCACCTGGAACTCCTTTAGCCCGCCCCTCCTGTGACAACCCTCCTCTGACTGATTGGGTGCCTCCCCTGGTAAGCGTTCATGTCTTCATTCTTAGAGCACTTTTCAATGCATGATTATGCCCCTATGACACAAATATCATCTTACATTAATTTTTTTTATGTATGTCTTCTATTTTATTTTTTATTTATTTATTTTTTGAGTGCATGTTTCACTCTATTGCCCAGGCTGGATTGCAGTGGCATGCTCATGCCCCTGCAGCCTCAACCTGTTGGGCTCAAGTAATCCTTCCACCGCAACCTTCCAAGTAGCTGGAACTACAGGCATATGTCACCACACCTGTTAATTTTTTGATTTATTGTAGAGATGAGGTCTCACCGTGTTGCCCAGGCTGGTCTTGAATCCATGGGCTCAGGCAGTCCTCTCGTCTCTGCCTCCCAAAGTGCTGGGATGATAGGCCTGAGCCACCTCGCTCGGCCTCTACTTGATATTCATTGAGTATCTGTAAAGTATAAGGCTCCAGACAGATTAATGATTCAAAGATAAATAAAATGTATGGTGTGAGCTGGGCTCGGTGGCTCAGCCTGTAATCCTGCGCCTTTGGGAGGCTGAGGTGAGTGGATTGCCTGAGCCCGTGGGTGTGAGACCCGTCTGGGCAGCGAGACCTCATATCTACAATAAATCAAAAAATCAACTGGGCGTGGTAGCGCATGCCTGTAATTCCGGCTACTTGGAAGGCTGAGGCGGAAGGTCCACCAGAACCCAGCAGGTCGAGGCTGCGGTGGCTGGAAGCAGCCACTGGACTCCAGTCTGGGCGACAGAGTGAGACTCCAACTCAAAAAAAAAAAAAATGTATGGTGTGGGAAATAAAACACGTACTAATACGTGTCAGCACATGATAAGTACTGTAAGAAAGAAAGTAGAGAAGGCAAGGAAAGAAAGGCTTCCTATACCAGAGTGCATCAGAGACAAAATTCACAGAAAAGGCAGCATCTGACCAGAACCCTGGTATTTGGATGCCATTCTTGGATGTCTTAGAGGTGCCCAAGTCTCTGGATATGTACTAATTGAATAGATCACAATAAATGAATTATTTAAATAATGAATATTAAAAATGGATGCAAACTACAAGGCAACTTAGCAAAAATCATTCACCAACTTAAGGACAAAGGTTAGAAAAGCCTGTGTAAACGTCCATGAGCAGGTCTCAACACAAATAGATTTTCCTGGCTCTTCTTTTTCTTTATTCTTCACATCTGCCTGATCTCATGTTGTGATCAAACGGAGGTGTGTGCTGTGACTGTTGTTTTAGAGGTGAGTGGTGTCTGACAGTCGACAGAGTAAAGGGCCTAGACTCTGCCTTCTCGGTGCCTGTAAGTCTAAGCTGCTCCTGGAAACCTCTCCCTCCAGGGGGCATGAAATTCCCTCCCTCATTTTAACCTTTCTGTGAGAGCAGAAGAAAGAAGGCAGCTTCACAGACACGCCCCTAGTCCTGTTTATAACAAGCCCAGGAAAACAATCACTCAGTGCAGGGTACAGTTGGGGAAGTAAAGGCATTGGCAACAAGGAAATGGCCTGAAGTCACAGAACAAGCGGGCAGCAAGGAGACACTGAGCCGGGTCTCCCTCCCCTAGTACGGCAACTTGTGCCACCTCCAACCAGGACTATCTCAAGACTGGACAGAGAAACCCTACTGGTTGCCACCAGAAGTCATCCAGGGTTTCCTGTAACAGTGGGACCATTCAATGACTTGGCTCTCTGTACATATGAACAGACTGTATCAGGCACCAAGTGTCCTGCCCCCACAGGTACTGACAGGACAGGTACCTAAGGAGGAGGTTACAAAGAGTGAAGTTCCTGCCTGGGAGTGTTATGACAGCTGAAATCTCATACAAGACAGAAATTGCTCCCCTGAAGAGGGAGATGCCTTTTCTCTGTGCGACACCCCTGCTTGCAGTGTCCTGGTGAGAAGAGCAGGGAGGGGTAGCAAGGTGAGCCTGTGGTGGGTAGGGGGTGCAGGGGGGCAGGGGGGGCGGTTCTTCATGAGGAATGCAAAGCCAAGGCCTTGTGAGTAAACAAAGTCCCTGGAAAACACTGGGACATGTCCTTGAAAATAACCCAGCAGGTGGCCAGAAAGGCTACCTCTGCCTGAAAGCCAAGGCCATGAATATAGAGTCACTAAAGGAATCCAGACCTCAGATGAGACATCCTAAGTGAGAGTGAAGGGGGCAGCTGGAGGACGGACATGCAACCAGAAGGTTACTTCCTCTTGAACAGGCCTCAAGGTAACCACTGA
This sequence comes from Carlito syrichta, assembly GCF_000164805.1. Classification (NCBI taxonomy): domain Eukaryota; kingdom Metazoa; phylum Chordata; class Mammalia; order Primates; family Tarsiidae; genus Carlito; species Carlito syrichta. The sequence goes on from NW_007259596.1 coordinate 742,728, forward strand.
ACCCTCTCCATTCTCTCTGGAGTGAGGCCTTGTGGAGGAGACAAGGCTTAACCGTGGACCTGTCATTGCGAGTCTGTGCGCCTGGCTTTGTGCCGTCAATAGTGGCTGTGACTGTTTCGACTTGGGATCTTTCTCCAGTGTTGCCCAACCTGAATACAGGAAGGATGGAGAGTGGTTCCAAAGGCCCTTGAGTTTTTATGATCCCCGTGATTAAATATTTAAAATAATTATGCTGGCTCCTCCCACGAGTACATGGTCAGGGCCTGTTCAGGTGAATGGCTCATGTTCCTGTAGCTTTTAATCGTTTACGGGCAGCTTTTGCCTAGATGGCCTCACGTGAACCCTTCACCAGGTATGTAAGGGAGGTTAACTGAGGCCGAGACATGCACGGAGCCAGCCCAGGGTCCCCAAATGCCTCATGGCTTGGCGGAACGCACCCACGGGCCCTTTTGTGATCGTCCTGCCAAGGTGAACTGTTATGCCAAGGAGCGCATTCGATGGTGGCTGCACATCTCACCAGCGCAGGTATGAGATGATCTCAGTAAAACAGGTGAGAGAGAGCTGCACTTCTCTAACTGTTGTATAGAGTACAGGCTTAGGGAGTGTTGGTCTTTTGAGGACTGTGGGAGCCTGCTTGTCTCTGGAGCTGTGGACACAATTAAGGCCTGGGGTGCGTGGAGAGGCTGCATGTTCCTTCAAGAAATCATTGCCCATGCAGTGCACAATAAGAGCTACAAGAAGTCATGTATGTGTATGTGTACAAGTGTGTGAGTGTTTATATACATACATACGCACATATTATATGCTTTTACTGAAATTATATGAAAGACGTAAAATAAATCTGTTTCTCAGAGTAACAATAGAGAGAAATTGTGAATATTTAAGGTCCAGACAAATTTAGAAATTCAACTATTCTTATGAAATTCAGTAAATATGTAAGTATAACATGGAAAAAACTGAATAAAGGCTGGGCACAGTGGTTCACGCCTGTCATCCTACCACTTTGGGAGGCCAGAGAATTGCCTGAGTCCATGGGTTCGAGACCAGCCTCAGCAACTTGGCAAGACCTCATCTCTACAATAAATACAAAAATTAGTCGGCCATGTTGATGTGTGCATGTAGCTCCTGCTACTGTGAAGGCTGAGGTGGAAGGATCACCTGAGTCCAGCAGATCAAGGCTGCAGTGGCCATGATTGTGCCATTGCACTCCAGCCCGGGCAACAGAGTGAGACTCAAATTCAAAAAAAAAAAAAAAAAACTGAATATAGGTCTAAACAAACACCAGAAATGGAAGACAGACTGAAAAAAGAGAATTCACTGAGACTTTAATGAGGATATCACTTATATAGACACTTTTCTTTAAGGAAAATGTATAAATCTCTACATTTTATTGCAAGAGAACATGATATATACTAAGTATATAACTAAAGAAAGTATAGTCATCGATAATAATTATCTTTACTTGTCCTTTGCTGCATGAAATGACTGGGACACCCAGAAACTCCTGGCTGCATGCAGGCATGGGTACAAGCCTTACCATCAAAGGAACTACATTCAAATCCCACCTCCCTTTCTAGGTAAGCAATTGCAATTAAGAGTCTTAGCATATATGTGTGTCAGTTCACACATCTTTAAAATGAGGACACTGATCAAATATCTAGCTTACAAAGTTTTAAAAGATGTTTTAAAATGCGATATATGTGAGCATGTTTAGAAAAATGTAAAATAATATAGAAATGTTACTGTATTTTCTTTTTTCTTTAATTCAACCTTTTAAATGGACAGTTCATTTATTAAATTGTATGTACTTAAATTGTAGCAGCACATATTATATGTAAGTATGACATTTTTTGAAGTCATAGATAGCTAGACTCACTGCTATATACAGAAGATGCCCCAAAAAATGCATATACATTTTAAGAAAAAAAAAAAACTATATTAAAATCATAATAATGTATACTAATAACAAAAGATGGATACAAGTCACATTTGATTTCTGCAAGTATAAGAGGTGCTTAGAATGGTTATCATCAGCATCCAGACACTTCTGATGACAGTGAACTATAAGTAATCCATGGATAACCTCTCTTAAAGTGCCTATCCATTTTTTTGGCACCCTCAGATCAAACCTCTTGTTGACCAAGTAGTGTAATGTCTGCAGCGACTGGTTGGGGCCAGTTTCAAAATGGTTATCATTTCTCTAGGCCCTGTGTGCAACACCCCCTTGCTGCCCCTCTCGTCAAGAAGTAGGGTCTGTTTTTACCCTTGACTCTGGGCTCTGCTACGTGATCTTCTTTGGCCAGTGGAATAATAAAAAATAAGGCACAAGCAGAGATGCATGCATACTGAGACTTGCCCTCTTTTGCTCCTGGAAACTTAGGAGCAAGCCCAGACCAGGCTGGTGGAGGCCGCTCCCCAGAGAGATGCCCCCACCACCCAACATCCACGCTGCCCAGACAAGATCCACGACAGGAGAGCAGGTGAGCCCACCCCAGCCACCTAGCCCCCCAGAGCCAGCCCACAGAAAGACGACAAAGGATGAGCACTGTCTTTCTAAGCTGCTAACACTTGGGATGGCTTGTTTTGTAGCCCAAGCTGACTGATACATTGACCTATGGTGGTTGCCATAGCTACAGAAGATTCCAGAAGCATCTCTGCTTGTGCAGTTTGTCATTTGATCTGAAAAGGTCACTCAACTAATGGAACACACAAAGCTTATAAGGATTAGTGTCCCCGCAGATAACCCAGGAAGTAAGTGGTGGTCTTGTGAATTGTTAAGAGGCAAGGCAGCCGGGCTCAGTGGCTCAGCCTGTAATCCCGCGCTTTGGGAGGCTGAGGTGAG
>NW_007259596.1:745842-767456 GCF_000164805.1 Carlito syrichta
CCCCCTCACCCCTCGCCTCCTCACCCACACCTCCTCATCCCCTCACTCCCTCATCCTAATCACCCCCTCACTCCTCCTCACTGTTTACTCCTCACTTCACCCCTGCCTTCCTCACCCCTCACCCCTTCACTCCCTCACCTTCTTCACCCTCCTCACTCTCCTTACTCCCTCACCCTCCTCACCCCTCCTCACTACTCACACCTCACCCACTCACCACCCACCCTCCTCACCCCTCACCCCTCACCCCTTCACTCCATCTCCCTCCTCACCCCTCCTCCATCCTCTCCTCCCTCCTCAAAAAATTAGCCAGGTGTGGCAGCATGGACCTACAGTCCCAGAAACTCAGGAGGCTGAGGAAGAAGGATCTCCTGAGCCCAGGAGGTTGAGTTTGCAGTGAGCTGTGATTGTACCACTGCACTCTGACTTGGCTGACAGAGTGAGATTCTGACTCAAAAAAATAAAAAAAAAGATCATTCACACACACACATTTTTACAAACCTCTTCAACAAAATTAAAAACAAATAATATTTATTTACATAAGATACACACAAAGGTAATACAATATTGAGCATAAGAAACATACTTTAAACAAGACACGGAAAAATAATGTAATTATATAAGAACACGTGATCAGACCCCTTACCCAATCATCAACCATCAAAATAAAACTAATCTGGATTAAGCTTCAAGAAAATGAGCCACATAACACTAGTCAGATTTTAATGGTAACCCAAAAACCAGCAAATGATTATTGCAATACAGATCATTAATGTTTTGTCGCACTCTATACAATGGCGGAAATTATTATGTTGCCCTAAAATGCCACTGCCCTCCAGCCCGGGTGACAGAATGAGACTCAAGCTCAAAAATAATTAAACAAACAAATAAAAATTTTAAAAGGTTTAAAAAGAAAAAAACAGGCCCCAGGGAGCTTGCTCAGTCCTTCAGGCAGGACAGGACACAGCAAGAAGGCACCATCTGTGAGGACCGGGCTCCGCCAGGCAGGCTCCTTGACCTTGGACGTCACAGTCTTCAGGCCTGTAAGTAGCACTAGCGTATGTTGTTACTACATTACCCGGTCTAGGTATTTCACTGTGGCAGCCTGAATGAACCAAGAAAGGTTTCCAGTGTTGATTTTAATCTTGTTGTCTTGAAGCTGGATCACACTTCCCTGCAAAACAATGCTACAAGTAGCAGCCGGTTTTCCAAATTCCTTCCACAAAATGGGTTCATCCCTGTGCACACACTGAGCTCCCATTAGCACACCGGCTACCACACAAGCATGGCGGTGTCTCACGAGAAAGGAGCTGCCCTCCAAACAGACCCACCTGCGAGGCATCCTCTGGCTTCACCCTTCTCACCGTCCAAACCTCATCATAAGCCGCCTGGAGAAGCCAAGCTTTTCAACACCCCATGACTTTCCACAGGTCGCTTCTTCTATTTGAAATGCCCCCCTTCAACTCCTGTTTCGTTCCCAACACACACTTAACTGCCTGGCAACCTCTGATAATATACCTCAAGGCTAAACTCAAACACCACACTGCCACCGTGATGCCTACCTGAATTTTTAAAGCTGAGGTAGAACTTCATCTCAATCGATTTTCTTAAATATGTATAAAATAATTCCATTATAACAGCTGAGGAATGGAACTAAAATGAACGTGTTTATGTATCTTTCTCCGTTAGGCTGTGAGCTTTTCAGGACAGAGTCTATATTTCATTTTCTACACAAGACCTAGAACTTGATGGGTATGTAACACACAGTGAATAAAACAAGGAAGGATGTTGGAAGGAAGGTTGGGAAGAGGGTCAGAGGGTCAGAATTATCCTTCCGGCTCTGGCACCCACTTCCTAAAGAACCTGAGAGCAGTCAGCCTTCTGAAGGTTAAGTAGGGTCAACTCTCTTACTTAACCTTCTCTTGTTAAGTAAGAGGGTTGGACTGGGTCATCTAAAGATCTCTCAAACAATGACAGTAAAACAAATATTTCCAAATTTCGCCTGAATATGAGATACTGGTCAGGTGCTTTTCATGCACATGCGCCCTAATCCCTAAACACTCCTGCCAAGAGGTGACTATTTCCATTTTGCAAATGACAAAATGAAACCTCAGTTTAGATAACTTGTCTAAGGCCTCAGAGATGCTGAGAATAGTTAGGATTCATGCCTGGGTCTGTGTGGTCCCAAAGCCCATGTCACCTCCTTAGACACTCGAGTGTGTTGGCATCATATAGGGTATTCCAAGTGTTGAGATGATCTATCCACTTTGTGTACAGGTGAAGGGTTACCTACCCACTTGCATATACAAGATTTCCATGCTGTCTAAGCGTGGTAGTAATTCAACACTTTGTTCTGGGCTGCTCATGTCACTGGGAAATCCACTGGAGGTACTGGTAAGGAGCTCCTCTTTAATCTAGCTGAGGCCACAAAATTCTCTCAGTTCTCAACCAGATAAAATCTCTATTAATAACATGTTGTAGGTGGTAAACCCTATTAAACGTTGATGTCTTTGAAGAAGGTGGGTCTCTGTAGTAGAGAGAAACGATCCCCTACTGAACCAAGACATAGTGAGTTTCTGAATAACAGAACTTTTCTATGTACATATGAAAGTAATTGCTTACATGAGATATTATTCTTGGCTTATTGGAAGTAAAATAAAAACAAAACACAGACATATCCCTTAACATTAGGAACCACAACTATTTCATATTCTATCATCAACAACTATGACTTTTTCTCCTCCTCCTTCCCTCCTCCCCCTCCCTAACCTTTTCCTCCTCCTTCTCCTCCTCCTCCTCCTCTTTCTTCTTCTTCAATACAGATGGAAATCTGTCTCCATTACCCAGGCTGGAGTGCAGTGGCACAATCATAGCTCACTGCAGCCTCGACTTCTGGTGCTCAAGCAATTCTCCCACCCCCGCCTCCTGAGTAGTGGGACTACAGGCACAGGTCATCATACCCAGATATTTTTTCAATTTTTTGTAGAGATGAGGTCTCATTGTGTTGCCCAGGCTGTCTGTAACTCCTGGGCTCAAGCAATCCTCCCTTCTCAGTCTCCCAAAGCGCTGGGATTACAGATGTGAGCCATTGCACCTGACCAGCATAGGGTGACTTTAATACATAACTAGGTATATTGCCTAATCATATTTAGTTCTTTATGTATACAAACTCTGTCCTAAAATCTCTCAAAAACATGCAAAATGTCTTCCAGTGTGTACCTTTTCACTCACTTTTATAGTTGTCAATGGAGGGGAATGTTTGGAAAATTAAATACCAAAGTCTTCTCAAAAATTATCTCTGGGAACTGAGATTATGGGGCAATGTTCACCTTTTATATTATTCGTCTTGGCATTGTTTTAATTTTCTACAGCAAGCAGGTATTAATTTTGCAATTAGAAAAAACAAGCACAGACTCACAGTGTTTAACAATGATTTCAAATCTTATATAAATCTTATTAGAAGCAACATGCATGATCAGTCAGAAAGTTTCCATTTATTTTGCTCCTAGGTAATGTAACAAGTCTTAGCATCAGAAAGTGAAGTCTGCTCAGATGTGTAGGTTATTATCTAATATCTGGCCTTCAGTGTGAGTCTAGGGATTGACAGCATCTTATCAGAATGCCAAGGCATGCTGAGTCACAAAGTACCTTTAATTTTAATCAATTAATTAATTAGCTAATTATTTTTGAGTCGGAGTTTCACTCTGTCACCCAGGCTGGAGTGCCGTGGCATGCTCACAACCACTGCAGTCTTGACCTGCTGGGCTCACGCGATCCTTCTGCCTCAGCCTTCCATGTAGCTGGAACTACAGGCGCACACCACCACATCTGGCTAATTTTTTTTTAATTGCAGAGACAAAGTCTCAGCAAGTTGCTCAGGCTGGTCTCAAACCTCTGGGCTCAGGCAATCCTCTCACCTGTATGTCCCAAAGTGCTGGAATTCCAGGCATGAACCACCATGCCCAGCCAGTACCTTTAATTTAAAATCACTTCAGAAGTATACTCAGACACTTGACATAAGGACTGCTATGAGCCCATTAGGGAAATGTCCTCATCCTTCAACACAGGGACTCCAAGTCACGTTCTTCATTTAAGCCCGCATCACTTCTTAATTTTGACAGGAAAATCCTCACCAAAATGTTGGCAAGCACACCAGGAATGACGTTCTGAGCAGGCAGCATGAGTGATCTGTCTGGTTTCCCCTCTGCTGAAACAGAAAGTCTCTGGATGCAAATCACAAACAGGTTTTCTCAGAATGTGGCTCTTTCACTTATGAGCAGAAAGGAAGAAAAACTGCCCGATGTTCACCACTGCCTGTCTACCGTCGTCACTGGACGTTCAGTGTGAGCAAACCATGGCCCATGGATCAAATCTGCCTCTGCCCACACCCCACCCCACCCCACATACAAACTAAGAACAGCCTTTCAGATTTGCTGGATGAAAATTACATGACAAATAATGTTTCGAGATATGTGAAAATTTCATAAGACTTCAATTTCGGCATCCATAAACAAAACGTTGAACCACAGCCCACTCATCTATTCGAGCTTCTCCGATGCCTGCTTCAGTGCGACAGCAGTGGCCAGTCATCACAACAGAGATCATGTGACGTACCGTAGGGGGTGAGCAGTGTCTCTCTGTAAAGTCTACTGACAACTTCGGAATGTGGCTTTATTTGGAAACAGTCTTTGCAAATGTCATTAATTTAAGATGAGGTTGTACTGGACTCAGGTGGGTTCTAAGGACAGTGACTGGTGTCCTTATAAGAAGCAAGGACAGGCCGGGCACAGTGGCTCACACCTGGAATCCAAGCACTTTGGGAGACCAAGGTGAGAGGATTGCCTGAGCCCAGGGTTCGAGACCAGCCTGGGCAACTTGTTGGGACCTTGTATCGACAATAAATCAAAAAATTAGCTGGGTGTGGTGGCACGCGCCTGTGGTTCCAGGTACTCAGGAGGCTGAGGTGGAAGGATTGTCTGAGCCCAGCAGGTCGAGGTTACAGTGAGCCATGATTGTGCCACTGCACCCCGGCCTGGTCAACAGAGTGAGACACTGACAAGAAAGGAAGGAAGGGAGGAAGGAGGGGAGGGAGGGAGGGAAGGAGGGAGGAAGGGAAAAATAAAGGAAAAAAATAAAATACAAGAGAAGAAAAAGGACACAGAGATACAAGAAAGGAGACCAAGTGGTGATGGAAACTGGGATTGGAGGAGACATCTACTAGTCAAGGAGCACTGACTGTCCACAACAACCAGCAGCTAGAAAAGAGGCACAGATGGAACAGTTTCTCTTTCAGGGCCTCTAGAGCTGTGAGGAAATACATTTCTGTTGTTTTAAGCCACCTGGTTTGTGGTTGTTGTTGTTGTTGTGTTGCTGTTGTTGTTTTATAGCTACCTAGAAAACTGATACACCCACAAAATTTAAAATTTCTGACACTTTATCCAAAAATATCACTGACCTCTGGTATAGAGGAGTGTGCCCTGAAAGAAAATTCACACAAGATGAGCTACCCAAGGCCAACTCTACTGGGCACTACTGGGCCTAGTAAGAGCATCCACATATTAGGAGATTCTAGAAGGAGTGTGGGAGAGGGCGGTTCTTTCCACACATGCTCTTAGTTAACTTGCGGTTTTTCTTCATCTCAAGAAGAATTCTGAACACCTATTTTAGTTGTTGATCACACATTACTGTGTTGCATATCATGAATTTCAATAATGGTATTTCAGCTTAAAAGACGGTCAGGGGCAGTCACCACTCTGTAACGGGAAGTCAGGACATGTGAGGCCAGGGGTCAAGGCAGGGTTGAGGGGTCCAGCTGCTTCTCAGTGCAGAGTGATCCAGGATGACAAAGTCTGAACCTGATGCACTGAGAATTCTTCTGGTTTGAGAAAGCAATGCTGCCATCACTGTAGTCTAACTGACAGCAGTGTTTAAACATCTTCAAACCCAGAGGCACTCAAAAAATGTGTTGATTGAGTAATTGAGCATCCATTTCTATGAACTGGTAAGAATTAAAGAAGATTCAGATTTGGGGGGAATTTCTATCATGTTTGATGATAGGAATGTCCATTTAGGGTGCTCTCCTGGATATAAAAACACAATATGAGGGGAAAAAAATGCTTCTTTCTCAGTAACCACGAGATTTGGGTTGAACTGGAGTCTATTTGACTCAAGACTAGATTTGTATTTGCTTGACCTAATTATTCAAGTGAAAAGGATGAAACATTCAGTGAGCAAAAGATGAAACATAATGTGTAATTTTAGTACAGAAATACTCAAGGATGCTGGTTTATCAAAGTCTGGGAACTCTGTGCCCGATATACTAAACAACACGAGAGAAAAACATTTCAGTTAAGAACGAAGTTATAATTTGCCTTGCGTGCCAGAGAACTTCAAAGACTCTGCTGAGTCCTACGTCAGCCACCGTGATTGTTCAAGTGAAGCCGAGGGTTCAAATTTGGTTTGATGAGCCCCTTGCTTTTCTTCTTGGCTAAGACACAGGACTGCCAGCCAGGCAGTGACACCACGCACAGCTCCCTTCCAAACGTTCCTTAGAGCAGATATGGGTCAGCCAAGGAAGCATCAATGCCCCAGTGAGAAGCTGGGCAACCGCTTCCCGAGACGGCGGCATCCAGCACTGTGTCTGGGCACCAGACCCCGGCGGCTCCACTCCAGGTGTGGCTGCCTCATGCAGGAAGGAAGTCGGGAGCCTTGCCTGACAGAGGGTGGAGGTCTTTTGTGAGTAGCAGTGGGAGTAAAAACAAACAGGAAAGATTGAAGCTTACCTGTCATGGTGTGAAGTGCTTTCATTTAAAAATTGAATACATTTCTTTCTTTCTTTCTTTTTTTAGTTGGAGTCTCACTGTCGCCTGGGCTGGAGTGCAGTGGCACTCTCACAACCAACCCAGAGTCAACTTGCTGGACTCCAGCTATCCTTCCACCTTAGCCTTCCAGGTAGCCAGAACTACAGATGCATGCTACCATGCCCAGTTAATTTTTGATTTATTGTAGAGATGAGGTATCACCAAGTTGCCCAGCTGGTCTCAACCCACAGGCTCAGGCAATCCATTTTCCTCAGCCTCCCAAAGTATTGGGATTACAGGCTGAGCCGCTTAGCCTGGCCTCCATTTATTTATTTTATTTTTTGAGTCAGGTCTCACTCTGTCACCCAGGCTGGAGGGGGCAGTGGCACAATCACAACTCACCACAGCCTCGACCTCCTGTGTTCAGGTAATCCTACTGCCTCAGACTACAGGTACACCTAACTCCTCCCTGCTAATTTTTTTTATTTATTGCATAGATGAGATCTTGTTGTGTTGTCTAGGCTGGTCTTGAACTCCCAGACTCAAGCAGTCCTCCTGCCTTGGCCTCCCAAAGTGCTGGGATGACAGGCATGAGCCACTGCACCCAGCCAAAAGCTTTTCATTTTTCAAAATAATAAATCTTCTGTTGAGAGGACCTGGAGCCAGGTGTGGTGGCTTATGCCTGTTATCCCAGCACTTTGGGAGGATGAGGCAAGAGCCTGAACCCAAGTGGTTGAGACCAGCCTGGGCAACATGGTGAGACCTCATCTCTACATTAAGTCAAAAAATCAGCATGGTGGCATATGCCTGTAGTTCCAGCTACTTGGAAGGCAGAGGTGGAAGGATGATGGCCTGAGCCCAGCAAGTCGAGGCTGTAATGGCCATGAGAGTGCCATTGCACTCCAGCCTGGGCAACAGAGTGAGACTCCGACTCAAAAAAAGAGGACCTAAACGGAGGACATCAAAACCAAGAACATCTATGGCATTAGAGGCACTGGGTCACCTTCCACAGCATGTCTTCCCAGGATTCACTTCACCAGAAGACAGCCGCAGATGCTAAAAGCAGAGGCAAAGATACTCTGAGACCCTGTGAATGTGGACAGGAAGATGTCACTCCCATATAAAATGAACCCAAGTCCCACCATTCATTTGTAGGTGACTCTACACTCAGCCTTTGTACACAAAGGATGTGAACCAAGGCTCATACCCAAAGGGTTTGTAATCATAGTGGGAGCCGCCCTTGAAAACAAGAGTGTCAATACCCTCAACTTCCACACTGTTTCCGTGGAGGCTCCTGGACCTTCCCAATTCTGGGACAACTTTCTGAACAAGCACTGGGAACTCAGATACATCTTGAGTCAAGGAAAAAATAGTATTTATGTTGTGTTTTTTACTTGTTCACCAGACTCTGCACAAGGCAATCGGACTCCCCTTGTCTTTGATTCTCTCCTATACTTTTGCCTTTCCTAAATGTTTTGTGTTTAGAATAAGCCCTGTTTTTATCATCTACCAAATCAATTTTTGACCCGTGAACATGTAAATGGGTTGACTCCACTGAGCACTGTGGGTCATGTCTGTAATCCCAGCACTTTAGAAGGCTGAGGCCGGAGGATCACTTGAGCCCAAGAGTTTGAGACCAGCCTGGGTAACATAGTGATACTTATCTCTACAAAAAATCAAAAAATTAGTCAGGCATGGTGGCTTGTACCCATAGTCCCAGCTACTCAGGGGGTTAAGGAGGAAGGATCGCCTGAGCCCTGGCAGCTGAGGCTGAAGTGAGACATGACAGTGCCGCTGCACTCTAGCCTGGGCAACAGAGTGAGACCCTGACTCAGAAAAAAAAAGAAAGAAAGCAAAAAAAATTTTAAAAACTGGCTGATTAGTCTATGAATTTTGATTTTTTTACTGTTGTATTTGATCTGCTATGCCAGACATAAGTAGTACCTAGCTTGAGGCAGTATGCTTAAGGACAGGGACAAATGGAATTTGTCTACACACCTACTAACCTTAAAGGAAGTGGCAGGAGTCCTTCATAAGCAACAGGAGACAGAAAGCACTAGGAGTCCTGACAATTCACCCGCAGTCTGGCTATTATTATACAGGTGATCATTACACCTGCATCTCTACATTTTGTGCCTTTAGTTTCAGTTTGGTTAAGACAACTGGTTTTAATTATTTCAAAATGTATTTATTAAAATCCACTGATGTATTCTGGCATCAAAATCCCTGATGATAGACTCCCAGTGTACTGATAATTGCTGAAACCACCAACATTTTTTCAGTTGCTGGCAGTGATCGAACAACTCTATTTTGCAACTGCACCAATAAAAGACAAATACAAAGCTCAATGATAACAAAGTTATGTTTTTTCAATCTCTAATGAAATCTAAAACTTATGAATAAGATGAGCTTTTATAGCATTATTTTATGGATGATGTTTAAGAGTAATATATAAGAAATTTTGTCAATCTCTCCCTTATGTGAAGCTTTTAAATAAATATTAGACTGAAAATAGAATCTGTAAATTTCATAAACAGTACTCATTTTGAATATGAATAGAACTTGAGAAATAAACCTTATAAATCTATTGCTCTAATTTCTTATGATTCTAGACTTTTTGAGTTTGTGGGATTATGCCATATTTTCTTTTCTTTTTTAATTTGAATCTCACTCTGTCACCCAGGCTGGAGTGCAGGGGCACACTCATGACCACCTCCACCTTGACCTGCTGGGCTCAGGCAATCCTTCTGCCTCCCAAGTAGCTGGAACCACAGGCACCCATCACCATGCTGATTTTTTTAAATTTGTTTTAGAGACGAGGTCTTGCCATGTTACCCAGGCTAGTCTCTAACCCAGGCCTCTCACCTCAGTTTTCCAAAGTGCTGGGATAACGGGTGTGAGCCACCACACATGGTTAATTATGCTATATTTTCTTGACTAAGATTAATTATTCAACATGAAGCTACATTAAAAGATTGAGAGGAAGAGCAGCAAGAATGGGCCAGGGACAGGAGAATGACATGGTGAGCCAGGCACTGGATAGACACCAGCCTTGGACCTTGTGATATTGGTGACTGCATGATGAGAGATCAACTGGCATTTGATGTCTGATCTATGACGTTCTAAGTTTCTTGAGGGCACTTTTAAACACTGTTACCAGGCATTTGAGACCATTTGAGACCGCATCCTGCTGCTTATTTATAACATGATCTAAAGAGAAACCACTTCACCTTTTCAGGCCATGGTAGCTCTTCCACCACTGAAATGATACTAATATGATACATATGATACTACTAATACTAATATGATACTAAATGATACTCACTTGTTATAAAGATTAAGTAAGAGAGTAAATCCAAGGCTACCTGTGCAGTTGCTATAAGATGTGGATTTCACACATCTGCAACAGTTGACCTTCCAAAAATTAATTTCCCCTTCCCCTTCAATGGGAGGGAATCAGATTTGCTGTCGTTTAATGAGAACTTCCTTGATGCAGGTCCTTAAGGTAGTTCTCCTCCTGTCTCCATTTCTAAGATGACAAAGAGGATTAGATTCTTTTTTATTTCAAAATTGTGGGGTACAATTCAGAGTTAGGTATATAAATGTTCATTGTGCAAGTACCCTTATTGATGAGGTGTGCCCCCCCTTTCCCAGGTGGATATCGAGCCTCAAGTTACGAAATCAGAAAAGAGCAAAGCCTGGACTCCATGCTGCATTCATTTGATTCCAAAACTCCTGACCATTACCCCTCACAGAGCCCTGCCTCTGAATACATTCATATGTCTCATATCTTTGAATATGGATGAGAATAATCATCATTATGAGGATAATAATTGTTATGAATTGTCTCTTTTCAACAGTTTTTTGTTCAAAATTGATGGAAAAGCAAACCTGTGAAAATAAAATTTGCATAGGTATAACAAAGCATTGCCCAGAGGAATCCATGGTGTAAGCAAATTATTCATAAATTGCTGCTAACAAGATTTTTAATTAGCACTCAGGAAAAGAGAGAGAGCACGCGCACGCGACTGGAGAAAGCCCATTCTCTATCTGGAAATTCCCTATCTGGATTTTCAATGAGGAGGATGGGATTTTTAAACAGCTCATGTAAATTTTTCAAATTGCTATTTACTCCTGGTAAACAGCAGGACTGATCCTCCTAGTCAAGCCACGGACTAGGTATCCCAGGTATCCCCCAAAAGGAAGACAAAACACCTATTTACACAGCTCTGGCTTGTAGTGCCTTGGAGGAAAAACATAGATTAAGAAAATATAGCCATAAGAAAAGCAAAATGTGGGAATATAGCATTTGCTTAATCACATAGAAGGCTAAACGTTAATTAAAATCACATCAATTAAGGTTATAATCCCACTACCCTCAAGAGAGAGGCTGGCTGATGGAAAGAAAAAGACAGTCATACACTTGGAGTCAGAGTCCCTCATCAGTATCTCAGAATTCCTCTGGGAATTCTGCTCAAGGAAGAAATTTAAAAAATGGGTTCCCTACAAATGCTAATATTCACCTTGCAAATGAGTACTTTTTAAAATTTTCCTTTCACGTTAAAATCTGTTCAAAGGTTTTCACCAAACACACCTTATTCCAAGGGTAAGATGGTAAGATGGGAAGAAAGCCAGTGTTTATTGAGAACCTACTGTGTGCTGGGTCCTGGGTCGCTACCTGTGTCATCTCTACATTTTCATTGTCTTTCTCGTCTATTTTCATTTCAACAGGACACTTCTTACAAAGCACACCTAAAAACAACAACAATATGTTACCTTTATACAGCTCTATTAAATCTTAAAAACTATTTTAAATGGGCATTTTTATTTATATTTTACAAAGGTGGAAACTTGGGTTTAGAGAACCAGAGTCAACTGTATAAGGCCACAACACGTGTTTCAATCTGAAATCAAGCCCATGTCCATTGCACTGTGGCTGTGTCTCTCCAGCATGCTAGATTCTCTAAAGACAAGTACCATATTATCTTGGAAACAGCCAAAAGCACCGCAGATATAATCATATTTTGAGAGCTAGTTGAACACTGACATGTTTAATGCACTGAAGGTGTCAGTATTATTAAAGCATGCTCAAAAGTTTCTAGTAATAAAACTCATCATCATGAAATACAATTATAAAGTATGGAGACAGTTTCTTATAGGGAATGTAAGACCAGTACAAGAGAGGATTGTCCCTCAAATCAATTTGAAGATAGGCATTCAGCCTAGGCAACATAACAAGACTTCGTCTCTACAAAAAAATTTTTAAAAATTAGCTGGACACACACCTGTAGTCCCAGCTACTTGGGAGGCTGAGGCAGAAGGATGGCTTGAGCCCAAGAGTTTGAGGCCGAGTAGAGATCGTGCCACTGACCTCCAGTCTGAGTAACAAAATGAGACCTAGATTTAAAAAAAAAAAAAGAAAAAGATTGTCATCGCTGATAATTTCAAAGGATAGTAGCTTGTTCCAATAAGTCCTAATACAATGGTAATAGAAATAAAAATTCTAAACTTCACATTTTCACCTTGTTTATGCATTAATATACACTATGAGAATGATATGTATATATATTCATAAAATAAATGACATAACTACATTTTATGTCTCACAAAATAGTCCTGAAGGATGTATTAAGGACTAATAAGTCCTTAATAAAGCATCAAATAAAAAGATATGGCCCAAATAATATAACTAGATATTTTCCTATATGGTATAAACTAAGTTTTTTTACTGAATAACCCTTTGATTGTATTATTAAAAAGAAGTTAAAGTGAAAATTAAATTATCTTTAAATAGTAATGATGATGCTTAAAATGTAATAATTCTTTTTTCCTGCTTATTATTGGATATTCTTAAAACACCACATTTGTAATAATAGGGATCTTCTAAATAAAAAGTTGTGATTTTTTTGCCATTTGGTACAAAGAATATAAAAATAGATACAGGAAAAATTATTACTTGTTTTATTCAAATAATTGCCACTGTGTAGTTTAAACTCACTGGAAGTACTCAGGTCATTTAAAGTCAAAGTGGGAGGAGGGAAAAAGGGAGACCTCAGCTAAGGAAATTAAGTGTCACTGTGAGAAAATAAAAATTAATTAATTTATTTATTTTTGAATTGGAGTCTCACTCTGTCACCCAGACTGGAGTGCAGTGGCTGCTCCCGGCCACCGCAGCCTCAACCTGCTGGGCTCTGGCTATCCTTCCGCCTCAGCCTTCCAAGTAGCTGGAACTACCACCTCCGGCTTATTTGAAAATAAAAATTTAAGAACATGCAAAAATATTCAGCTCAAGAAGGAAAACTGGTCTTGTCTACATAATCAGGAGGAACAGTCCATTATTTACCAATTGCTGTTTTCTCTTCTCTCCTTCCTAAGGGGACGTTTGGCCACTTCTGATGCAATCATTTCTGTGATTGAGTCAGACAAACATACAAGACTGTGACAGGATCATGAGAAATGCAAAGTCAGGACTCTCTTTTCAGCAAAAAGGGAGATGGCTCTACAACCTCCCTGAAATCTGGTCATTTTCCAGAGAAGAAAGGAGATTAGAGAGATGCTGGTGGAATACTGCATCCCTAAATGTTTTACAATCATAAAGTATCTTGAAGAAGTTCTGTGATCTTTTCTCTGTGAAGTATATTTAATGAATCTACATTAAAAACCTGTAGCCAGTAATTCTTAAACAGCGATAGGGAAGAGCTTGACAAAGCATCACTCCATGACCTGCCTAGGGCTTATGGGCACAGATGACAGACAGCCTTTAAGCCAGGCAGGAGGGTTGGAACCCAGGCAACCGAAAGCTAAGTTGTGACCAGATGCGTGAAAGGAAAGTTGCTTGTGGCAGAGAGTACCCTGGAGAGGGGAGACCTGGCCTGGAGGTAATTCAGGCAGAAAGTAGCGAGAACTTTGACTTCAGTTTTAGCCCTAGGAAGACAGAAAATACCAGAGATGTTTGAAAGGAAAAAAAAAAAATCAACACAACTTGACAGGGATGATCCATGGGGCATTCTGAGCTGTAACAAATTATATAGTGAGAATCCCAGGTCTCTTCTTGCTACTCAATTATTTTCACATTTGGTAAAGCCTCATCAATGGGAATTGTAAGGGAGGAAAAGGCAACAGAAGGGAACTTGTGCCCAGGAAGAAAAGATGATGGGATGGAAAGAGAGTTTTGTAGACGGAACAAGCAGTCCAAAGTCGCAGGCTTTATTTCAGTTAGTTGGCTATTTTTGCCTTAGTGTGTAATTCTAATTGGGAATAGAGTGTTTGACCACACCAAACCCTAAGGGGGTCTTATATGTGGTTCTGTACATTCTCAGTCTCTTTTAGGAGGCTGAAAGTGAGGGCGAGGTATGAGTCAAAAATGTCTCCAAGAAAGCTGAAAAAATCATTTAAGAAGGTGAAGCTGGTTTGGACGAGAACATGGTAACCTGAGCTTGAGGAAATGGTGAGAAGTACACAAGCAGAAATGCCCAGATCAGCAGGAAGACAGCAGGACATGTAGACGTGGATTTTGGATTAGCAGTTAGAACGAGAAATTCTGATTTCCATGTCACTGGCTCAGCAGCAGTATTTGAAGCCATGAGAATAAAACTCAAAATCAGTTAGAAACTTGCCATAAGTGTCTTTTCCTTAGATACTGGAGAGGAGCTGGGCATGGTGGTGCATGCCTGTGGTCCCAGTTACTCAGGAGGCTGAGGCAGGAGGATTGTGTGAGGCCAGGAATTCAAGGCTGCAGTGTGCTATACTCGTGCCTGTAAACAGCTATTTATTTCACTCCAGCCTAGGCAACGTAGTGATGCTTCGTGTCTTTGGGGGAAAAAAAAGCGCTGGAGAGAAGTGGGAGAGAAGGCAAGGTCACAAGAAGCAGGGACAGCAGACGGGGTAGTGGCAGATTCCTTGTCTGTTCTGGTAGGCCATAAGATACTGGCTGACCTGGGCAGTGATAGTCAGAAGTTCAGCAAATAATTTAACTCCCTTGGAACTGGGAATTAACCCAACTGACGCCTGAATTTACTAAATAAATGAAATAATATAGGCAAAAGTACTTTAAACCTAAAAACTGTCAAGTTGGGCCAGCACAGTACCCATGCCTGTAATCCTAGCACTTTGAGAGGCCAGGGGGGGATGACTGCTTGAGTCTAGAGTTTGAGACCAGCCTGGGAAACATAGTGAAAACAAACAAACAATTATCCCATAAATTATCACCATCAACAACAAAAACCATCAACTATTTACACCTACAATCAAAATGGGAATCAAATTCAGCTGTGGTCTTAGTGAAAGAATGCCCTGTTTCATCAACCCTACATTTCTGGCTGCTGGTGCCCCCAGTTCAGGAATCCTTGAGTCTTCTGTGGGACTCTGTGAAGGACTGTACTTCTTGTCTCTGATCTCACCACCCCGCCACATCTCACACTGGCCTTGCCTTTCCCACCATGATGTTCTCTCCCTGGCTCCACACCCAATTTTACCTACGTTCCAAACAGCTTCACTCTGTCTTTAGCAACTCTCACACTTTTGTTCCAGGAACGGTGTTGGTAAGTTCTTGATGTCAAATGACCATTCACATTTTGATTCAGTTATGTACAGATGTGCTTTGTGATGAATATATTTTGAATAACGTTATTAAGGCAGTTTCCAGATTTAAAAATCTGACCTGTCAAGTTCTAGGACGGTGTGTGTGTCTTTCTTTCTTTTTTTTTGAGTTGGAGTCTCATTCTGCTGCCCAGGCTGGAGTGCAGTGGCACACTCACGGCCACTGTTGTCTCAACCTGCTGGCCTCAGGTGGTCCTTCTGTCTCATCTTTCCAAGTAGCTGTGTGTGTCTTTCTTTCTTTTTTCTTTTTTTTTTTTTTTTTTGAGTTGCAGTCTCATTCTGTTGCCCAGGCTGGAGTGCAGTGGCACGCTCATGGCCACTGTAACCTCAACCTACCAGGCTCAGGTAATCCTTCTGTCTCAGCCTTCCAAGTAGCTGGAGCAACAGGCGCGTGCCACCATGCCTGGTTAATTTTTGATTTATTGTAGAGATGAGGTCTCATCAAGTTATCCAGGCTGGTCTCAAACCTCCGGGCTCAGGCAGTCCTCTCACCTTGGCCTCCCAATGTGCTGGGATGACAGGCATGAGCCACTGCGCCCAGCCTGTGTGTATTTTTTTGACAGTGAATTCCCAGTGTTAGAGATATGACCCTAAATACTTCTCTCACCATTCCTAGATACAGTTTAATATCTTTGGGACAAATTTTAGTGTCTCCTGGGCATTGTTGTCTCCTCTATGGGAATGGGAAACATCCATAAGGTCCTTCCTTCCTCTAAGGCAGCATCATGTGGCAGGGAGACAGTGGCACTGCTTTGGAACCACCAGAAGCTGGATTAAGAACCCAACCCAGACCACTTACAAGCAGAAAGAACTTATGCATTCTATGTAAACCCTTGGGGCTTTATTTATAAAGGAAATAGAAGTAATACTTTCTACTATATAAGAATACTGCAGGGATTCAATGACGTATCACAGGCAAATCACTATCCAATGCCTGGCATAAGGGACTTGATAAATAGCTGTTGAGCAAATAAATGTCAGTGTCCTTCCCAACCATTCCATCACTAGACCTACCAGAGCACTGAAGTCACTGAAAAACCCATCAAAATGGAGGTGACCTTATTGGGGTTCGAGTTTAGCACGGGCTAAATAAAAGCTTTCTATTGATTGATTGTGACAAGTAATTTCTAAGGGGTAATATATCTTTTTTTAAAATTACATAATAATTTGGTAGAAAGGTAAAAGTTTAATTTTATACTTTAATTTCTAGAACGACAGATGAGTTCAAATACTCTATTTTAGCCAGGGATTTAATCTTCTTTTTAAAATCAGAAAGTATTTGTCTTTAAAATCACAATGAGGTCAGACATGGTGGTTTATGCCCAATAATCTCAACACTTTAGGAAGTGAAGGCGAGAGTATTGCCTGAGCCCATGAGTTTAAGACCAGCCTGGGCAACTTGATGAAACCTTATCTCTACAATAAGTTAAAACAAAAATTAGCCAGATGTGGTGCTGCACATCTGTGCTTCCAGCTACTTGGAAGGCTGAGGCAGAAGGATCACCTGAGCCCAGCAGGTCAAGGCTGTGATAGTGGCAACAAGGCACTCCAGTCTGGGTGACTGAACGAGACTCTGACTAAAATAATATAAAACAAAATGAAATAAAATGAAATAACCTTTGCACAGTTCCCATGCTGCCCTGCTAAGAATCGGCTTTTCCCCTATGCATCTTCCTGTCTCACTTCCTGCACTACCAGTTGAGAACAATGAGGACATCATGGGTAACTCTATCGGACCAGGAACCTGATCACCTGGCCCTTTTGATGAAAACTCATTTTGCTTTTCTGTATTTACTTGCCTGTTATCTCTGGGAACAGAGTTGGAAAGGGAATTGTCCCCCTGTCCCCTTCAGTTCTTCCAAAAGCTTCATGGAAAGTTTTCAGCCTGTCCCTAGGGTAAATATTGCACATTTTGAGAAATGCCCCTGTGGATAAGTTTTGATTCAGAATTTCTGGAGAAAACTCATTCTAGGGTGCTTTTTTTCTGCTTTTTGTTTCCCTTCCTCTAATACCATGTCATACTCTTTCATTATGTTTTCAAGTATTAAAAAATCATGCTAATTCAGTTGGTATGCCTGAAAGGAGTGACTAAAAATATACGCATGTTCACAGTGGTTTCATGGTGACCACCTGTGCACCTGGAGGGCATCCGACATTCCAGAAGCTTCAGCCTCTTGTAGATGTGTTAGTCCTGATTCTTCCGATCAGATAAGCAGAGACTCTTATGTTTCCTATTATGAAGGAGTCTTTCTATCTCAGATACTGGCTCATGATTACAGAACACTAAATCGAAGTCTCACGTTAGAGAAGGTTGTCGTTTAGTAACAGATTTTAAAAATTAATAAACTTCCCAATACATATGAGTTTCTTTGCTTGTTGCAACCATGTGCACTCTTGTTAGATTCCTAGGAGTTGGACAGACCTGAGTAGATGGTGGCTAACACACTGTTGAGTTTTATTTTCCAAGTCTGCCTCAATGTTAACTTGCAAATCTGCAAAATGAGAGAATGACGCAAGCTTAGGAGGCTGTTGCGAGGGTGAAAAGCAAGTCAGGCAGATTCCCAGTACAGTCCTGCACACGGTGGGCCTCTTCCCTTCCTCCTCTGTATATGTATCTGTATGAAGTCATCCAGGATTGACAGAGATAGAGTGAATGGCCGTGCCTTGTGAATCCATGTTTTATTTTTGTGCAGATATTGACTGCATAGATGTAATACAAACTGGGTATAGGGTGAGAGAGCGAATGGCTCGCAAACGTGAAAAGGACTGTAAGGGATACTGGTATCAGATAAAACTGTATATGAGAAGGAAACTCTGAGGCACTGTCTATGCATCCTTGGGGTTCATCAACCTCAAATGGACACTCACCCCTTTCCATTCTTTATTCGTTTTTCTTTTGGGTCTACTTTTTTTTTTCAACTGAATTAACTTCCAGGTCAGTCAAACTTGCCCTGATATCTTCCATCCAAGACATCACAAAGCAAACCACAGAAAACCCCAGGTAAGTTGAGTATTCCTTATCCAAAATGCCTAGGACTAGACATGTTTCTGATTTTTTCAGATTTTGGAATATTTGCATATACATAATGGGATATTGGGGGCATGGAGCCAAGTCTAAACACAAAATTCATTTGTGGTTCAGACGTGTCTCATGTACATGGCCCAAGGGTAATTTTATGCACACTTTTTAATAAATTTGTGCATGTCACAGTCTGTGTACACTGAACTATTTCATTACCCTTTGTGGTCACGCTTGTGTGGGATAATCCGGGTGTGTGTGAATGATACAGCCACTGAAGGGGCTGGGGTGGAGCACTAAATAAACTGTGTTGTGTGTCTGCATCTTCAAGGAGGCCAAGAATTTTCCACTTGTGTCTTCATACCACGCTCACTAAGTTTCATGCTCTGGATGTCAGGCTTTCAGGTCACGGATGCTCAGCCTGTGCCAGCCCTCTTCAGATCATCACTCCATGCCTTCTCCATTGTCACCAAACCCCAACTCTCCCTTTTCATCCTCACCCTCAGCCAATGACTTCAAGGTCAACAGAAAAGCAGAGGGAAACTCTCACTTCCCCCAGTATACCTATAGCCATGCTCTTCTTCCATCACAGGAAAGCAAGCTGATCACTTCATAAATCCCAAGGATGCTTCGTTGGTGCCTCAAAGTTTCCTTCCCATATATGGTTTTACCCTCTCCTGTCTCTCTAACCCTTTGCCCTATCAAGCTTCCTAAAGAGGACACTACGTCAACATCTTCACCTCCCGTTTTCTCTTTAACACACTAAATCTGGCTTAGACTCTGAGCCACCACAGACTTACTCAGGAACCTGTGACTTCTGTCCTGCAGCATCCAATGGAAGCATCCCAGTCTTAATTGGACCACCTGACCACACTTGACAGCACTCGCCGGTCCCTGTGGAAGCATTGCCTTCACGGCCCCTCCTGATTCCACTCTCTGGGTTTTCTGTCTACTCCTTGACTTGAGAGTTCCTTCCCAGTCTTTCTCACTGTCTCCACTCTACCCATCCTCTCAAAGCAGAAGTTACCCAGGGCGTCATTCTGTGCAGGATTGTCTTCTGCACATTCCTATGACATGTGCAATGATCACAAATCTAGACTTGCATTCCAAACCATTCTTTCAACTTCTGACTACATCTGTGGACCTGGCTTTTCTACAAGAATGTTTTATGAGCACCTCAAAAGACCTCCACACTCACCTCTCGACCTTCCTCCTCCTTCCCCCGGGCTTTACTGCCTCCTCCATCTGAACATCACTCTTCCCTTTCCCTCTGATGCCCACCACTGCTCCTTGGGGTGCCCACGGAAGTGTCTCTCCCTCACAAAGTTCTTCTGTATCCCTCCCGACTAGTGCAAACTATCTTACAGCACCCCATATTTCCTTCAGAGTATATAGGACTACTTAAAGTTGCATTTCTCCATGTGATCTTTGTGTCTAGTTCCCACATCTCCCTCTCCTGTGAAGCTAGAAGCCCTTGGATGGGCCATGCCCATTATTAATTCCCTCACCTCTTCAGTCAGCTCAAGGAAACCCTCCTGACCTATATGGATCACAACTCAATCCTCCCCCAACCCCGTTCCCCTTACTTTGCTTTAGTTCTTCTCCCATGACACTCACAGCCCTCTAACATTTCATGAAACGCGCTTACTTATATTTATTAACATGTGTTTTTCTCCCCACCCTAGAAAATACACTTCATAAAGATTTCCTGTCTGTTTTCTTCATTGATCTATACCAGAGGCCTACACATGATAAGAGTTCAATAAATATTTGTTGAAAGGACTGAGGGGCTGTCTGTTTTGCTTCTCACTACGTCGCAAGCTGATCAATTTCCATGGAAATTAAAGCTCAGGTAACATAAAATCTGAAATGAAGGATGGAGCATGACACCATCAGCACAATGGGATCACACATGTAAATGTGTGAACGCTTCTGGATGGAAAAGCATATCAATTGGAAACCCAGAAAGTGACCCTCATTCTTTGGTTTTTGTCTTTGGGGGGTTTTTTTTGGGGGGGCGTTGTTTTTAAAGTACAGTCTTAGTTTTGCTGTCTTTCTCTACACTGTAAGAAATTTTAAGAAATAATAATATGAATTTAAGCTGCATGCTCATAGCTATCCCTGGTGTAAATGAATATCTGAACCCTCTTCCTGGCACTCAGCAGGAGCTTAATACCTACTTTAGGAATGAATGACTGGCCAAGTGAGTGATTCTTCCCACCCAGGGAAGGCTAGGCAGCCCTGTGCTGCTGTGGAAGAACCAAGACTCAGAAATCTGAGAAACCTGGCAATGCCTGGGACCTGTGTCTGCATCTGGTACTTGAAGAGGTGAGGCCAGATGTCCAGTTCACCTTCGCCAGGTTATCTACTAAAGGGTGAGCTCCATGAAGTCAGAGAGGGGGTTTGTCTTTTTCAGTGGTAGGACAACAAAGCCTAGATCATGGTGTTTGGCACACATCAGGCCCTTGGGATTTTGTGACCCAATCGCTAACAATCTTTCCAGGGCTAACATTTTACCAAAAAAAACAACGGAGGTCTCCTAAATAAACCGCTTGTTATAGAGAAACCATGTACAGAGCAACCCTGTCTTACAACCATCCCAGGTTAGGGTGAAAGGGAGTGAAAATAAAGAACGTTCGCCATGCCCGTGTCTCCCTGGAGAGCCGGTTTCAGACACCAGGTCTCCATTTTCACGGTGACCTCCTGGACACCGTATTTACAGAAACACCCGTGGCGCTTTATTTAAAACGCTCAACTCTGCGTGTGAGGACCCCTAGCTCCGAGGCACTAGGCGCTTGGACCCCGCTGGCTCCACTATCCTGCTGGCCTCCCTTCCCTGCCTTGGTGCAGTTTTCCAGGAAGAACGACTCCCCCCCGGTTCCCAGCCCTTCCTTTCCGGCCTGTCCCCCTCCACTTTCATCCCTTTCTCCAGGAGCTGAAGACGCCCCTTGCTTGGTCCAACACCGAGCGCTGGGAGAGGGTGGGGAGAATGTGGACTGGGACTCAGCGACCCTAGGCGACGGCGTCCCTAAACCGCCTCCCCTTGCCAGTTACGAGGGCCGTTCGCTTTCGAGTTACCCCAGTTACCCCAGAAATGCGCTTTTGTGGAGGGGAAATTATCTTCTCTATGGCAGACGGGAGGTGATCGTCGGGGGAGGGGATCTATGTGTTTACACTTAGTGGTTTTTTATTTTCTTTTT
>NW_007259596.1:767554-769228 GCF_000164805.1 Carlito syrichta
CCCTCCCCAGTCCCCTGTGCCGGCTCCGCCTCCTCTCCCTCCTCCGCCCCGGTTCCGAATCGTCCCGGCCGTTGCCAGGGAGACCAGCCGATACCAGGCAAATAGGCGTCGGAGAGGAGGGGGGGAGACTGCGCGGCCTGTAACAAAGGAGCGAAGCAGGCAGCCCGCGTGGAGGGCCGGCGACGCGCCGGGGGGCACGCCGGCGAGCAGCCACTGCCTGTCCAAAATGGGAGGGCGCGTCGGAGTGGGGGCTGGACGCCCCAAGCGAGCGTTCGGGACCTGCCCGGACGCCTGGGTCCGAACGGCACGGTGGGTTGTACAGGCTGGACCTTGGTTCCCAGGGGACTGTCGTTCACCCTGGCGGCCGGGGTCTCGGCCAGGCCAGCGGGCCCTCCAGGGCGGTCCCACGTTTGCTGGTCACACGCGCGTCCACGGACATGTCCTGACAGCAGCCCTGGGGAATGGGACTTCTGATCCAAGCGTCGTCAAGGAACTGTTCAGGCCACGGCGAGGGTCCACGTACCGAGACTCCGCTGGGGACTTTCACGGCGACGCTCGAACAAAGGGTTACGGCCTTCAACCAACCGTCTTTTCCAATCCGTGTGACCTATTTCCCTACAATGAGCAGGAAATAAAGCTGTTTGTGAATTCAGAGCCAGCACCAGGAGAAGAGCCTTCCCTTGACCGCTTCCCGCCTTCATAATCGAACCAGCATTCACTGCAGGACCACTCAGTGCAAACAGGGAAGGGGGTTTGTCTGATAGTGTAACCAGTGGAAACTCGGGGAGCGAGAATGTGGGTGCTAATGGGACGTGAATTAGGCGCTATCCTCGATGTGCCCCCAGGTTCTTTTAGCCAGTCCTTGTCGCACACACAAATAGCGTGGCAAGACTGAGTGGCAGGCGGAGGTGTCCTGTGCACCCTTACGGGAGCGTTTCTGCTCCCCCTGGTTAGACTTGGCGTTCAGGTACCTCGCTGCCTCTCCGCACGCAGACAGTTCCTCCTTAAGTCCTGCAGTCCGGTGTTTAGAGTGTCACCGCCGCCACCTCCTCCCCTGCAGGGGCACTCACACACTCACAGGTTCAGGGAGGAGGCAGGCATTCACCCGACACTGGGGGAGGGGGGGCTGAAAACGATCCATACGGACGCGCGTAGCTTTCCAACTGTAAATATGGATTTGTGCACTCCAGGCTGTCTCATTCCGCCTTAGAGGAGAATTAATTATGTCATTTCGTAGAGTGATAAAATCCTAACAGATACGATCTTCTGGAAATGGCCCTCACTTAGTATTGTGGGGGTGGGGGAAATCACTAATTGGGAATGGTCAGAGAGGGGAACTTTGATGGGAGCCGAAGGCCGGCAGCCTCCAAAGACTTCGTGTTGTGCCAGCGTGGGAGGAGAGGGCGGTGCTGCCTCGCTGTGCGCGCCTCTGCGTCCTCCACATCTGGCCTACAGACCTAATTCCAACTCGCGATCTCGTTGGATGAAATGCGATCTTCGTGGTTTAAATACCTTTCAATTTGGGACAATTTAACCATGGCAGCAGTGGGAAAACAAAAAACAAAAAACAAGCCTGCGCGCTATATGTGAAACCGACATGGAAGCAGGAGAAAGGAAGCGGCTGGGTTAAGGACCCAGATCCCCAGCCATTGTCCTTAACACTCGCGTGCGCGC
>NW_007259596.1:770360-770772 GCF_000164805.1 Carlito syrichta
GGCGACCCCTCGCGCAGACAGAGGCGAGGAGCGCCAAGTCGTCTAAGATGGCGTGGCTTCGAGATGGGCAGAGCGGGCGAGCCGGGCCCCCGCCCCCGGCCAGGCTGCGTTTGTGTCGGGGGGCGCGGCGGTGTCTGGGTGGTTCCGTGTCTGTTGTCGAGGCCAGGTCGCCTTCGAGACCTCCGCGCTGGTGTGAAGGGGGGAGGAAGGGAGATCTCTGCTCTGGTGTGATGTGGGAAGATCTCTGCACCGGTGTGATGGCAGGGAGACCTCCACGCTGGTGTGATGGGGGAGATCTCTGCACTGGTGTTACGGGGGGCATGCACTGATGTGATGGGAGGAGACCTCCGCACTGGTGTGATGGGGGGTATCTGCACTGGTGTGATGGGGAGAGGGGCGCGGTGGGGGCGGC
>NW_007259597.1:0-488 GCF_000164805.1 Carlito syrichta
CTCCCCCTTCTGACAGACCCTCTGTCTCCCCCTTCTGACCGGACCCTCTGTCTCCCCCGTCTGACCAGCACCCCTGCTGTCCTGCCCGCCTCCACCCGCCCCCTGGGCCCTCTCTGTCTCTCCAACTGACCGGCCCCTCTGTCTCCCCCTCTCTCTGCAGGGAGCTGGACGACCAGGTCCAGGCCAATCTCCCTGATGAGGTGCGTGCCCCGCCCTGCCAGGCCCAGCCCCCTCGCTCCCTCCACCCTGGGGATGTGGGTGTCCTGTCCCCCGAGCACCTGCAGGCAGGGCACACCCCCCTGGAAAGGAGCTAGAATCGCAGTGCAGGTCCGTCCTTTGCCCAGCACTTTGCAGTTGGGAGGGACTTGAGACACTAATGTCACACAGCCGGGTTCGTACCAGGTCTGGCCTGAGCTCTTCAGCGGGGTCCTCTCAGTTCCTCCCTGTCCGGGTCCTCACAGCGTCTCCTCTGAGTGGGAACTCAAGTT
>NW_007259597.1:1653-28666 GCF_000164805.1 Carlito syrichta
CCTGCCCCCCTCACTTCCGCCCATGTCAGGACCCAGGCTTTGCTGCCACATTGAGGGGAGCCCACCCCTGGGTCTGCATGGCTGGGGGAGCCCTCTGCTGTCTTTCTGAGCCCAGATCCCTGCCACTCCCAGCCTGAACCCCTCCTGCCATCTTGCCGTGTCCCTGTTCCCTGTGCCTTCATGGGATTGGAAGTACCGCCCCGGCCAGGCTCGGTGGCTCGCGACTGTCATCTCAGCATTTTGGGAGGCCCAGGCCGGAGGATCACATGAGGCCAGGAGTTTGAGATCAGCCTGGGCAACATAGTGAGACCCTGTCACTAAAAAAAAAAAAAAAAAAAAAAAAAATTAGCTGGGCGTGGTGGCGTGTGCCTGTCGTCTCAACTACCCCAGAGGCTAAAGCAGAAAGATCACCTGAGTCCAGGAGGTCGAGGCTGCGGTGAGCCATGATCGTGCCACTGCCCTCCAGCGTGGGCAAAAGAGTGAGACCTGGACAAGAAAAAGGACAGCCCTGCAGGCTCATGGCATCGTCCTTGCCAGCACCTTAGTGCTGAGGAAGTCTCCCCTCCCCCGCAAAGACACACCCCGAGGCAGGCTGAGTGTCCCGGGAGGAGGGCATGACTGGCCTCACTGCCCCGCACACACAACTGAGGGTAACGCCCCCCCACCGGCTTTCCCCTTCCCCTTCCCTGCAGCCTCCGACCGCCCTGCACATAGTCCCCCAACCCGGAACTCTCTCCTCCGCTCTGCTGGCGAAGCTCCCCTGACCCTTTGGAGCCTGCAGCAGACCCCTCCTCTGCTCTTTCTTTTTTTTTCTTTTTGAGTCAGAGTCTCACTCCGTCACCCAGACTGGAGTGCAGTGGCTGCTCCCAGCCACCGCAGCCTCCACCTGCTGGGCTCTGGCAATCCTTCCACCTCAGCCTTCCAAGTATCCGGAATTACAGGCACGTGCTACCACGCCCGGCTGATTTTTTGATTTATTGTAGAGATGAGGTCTCGCTGCCCAGGCGGGTCTCGAACCCGCGGGCTCAGGCAGTCCACTCACCTCAGCCTCCCAAAGGCACGGGATTACAGGCTGAGCCACTGAGCCCCACTAGCTCTTTCTTTTTTTAAATTGGAGTCCAACTCTGTCACCCAGAATGGAGTGCAGTGGCACATCCACAGCCACCGTAGCCTCGACCTACTGGGTTCAGGCCATCCTTCAGCCTCAGCCTTCCATGTAGCTGGAACTACAGGCGAGTGTCACTATACCCGACTAATTTTTTGATTTATTGTCGAAACGAGATCTCACCATGTTGCCCAGGCTGGTCTCACACCCTGGGCTCAAGTAATCCTCTTGCTTTGGCCTCCCAAAGTGCTGGGATGACAGGCATGAGCTACCATGCCCAGCTCATCTCTGCTGCTATATAAAGATTTTTGTTGTTGTTGTTGTTTTTTGTTTTTTTTTTTTAGTTGGAATCTCACTCTGTTGCCCAGGCTGGAGTGCAGTGGCATGCTCGTGGCCACCGCAGCCTCGACCTGCTGGGCTCCGATGATACTTCCGTCTCGGCCTTCCAAGTAGCCAGAACTACAGGCACGCGACACCATGCCCAGCTAATATTTTGATTTATTGTAGAGATGAAGTCTCACCAAGTTGCCCAGGCTGGTCTCGAACCCACGGGCTCAGGCAGCCCTCTCACCTCAGCCTTCCAAAGTGCTGGGATTATAGGCGTGAGCCACCATGCCCAGCTTGCTCTGTCTTGGTACTGAATTTTTGTTTTCTTTTTTTTTTTTTGAGTTGGAGTCTCACTCTGTAGCCCAGGCTGGAGTACAGTGGGCAACACAACCTCATCACGCCTGGCAAATTTTTTTTTTAATTGTAGAGATGAGGTCTCGCCAAGTTGCCCAGGCTGGTCTCGAACCTGTGGGCTCAGGCAATCCTCTCACCTCGGCCTCCCAAAGTGACTGAGTTTCTTTTGCTTCTGTTTTGCACTCGTTTCGTTTTTACCTTGGGTTCATTGTCGCTGCCGGAACTTCAGCTTGATTGCTCAAGTATTTTCTGGTGATAACAACCTTGCCATCTCCTCCGCTAGATTTTACATCCACTGGGCAGGAATAGAGGCCCCCGGCTCTGTCCCCCCAGGTGTCCCCCGCAGGTGCTGGAAGCCCACTGGGTTGAGCTGTCGGAATTGGTTTTTCTTGCAGACAAAGACCTGCGGACCAAGGGCTTCAGCCTGGAGTCCTGCCGCAGCATGGTGAACCTGATGGACGTATCCTTCCGTGTGTCCTGAGTGGTGTTTTGGGCGGGATGTGGGCACGAGAAAGGCGCTGGGGGCTGTTGGGACAGCACAGAGAATGGGACAAAGCTGTGTGGAGGCTGGGCACGGTGGCTCACACCTGTCATCTCAGCACTTTGGGAGGCCGAGGCAGAAGGATCGTTGGAGCCCCGGAATTCGAGACTAGCCTGGGCATCATAGCCAGACCCCCATCTCACATTTAAAAAAACAACACGGCGGGGCACGGTGGCTCACACCTGTAATCCTAGCACTTTGGAGGTTGAGGCAAAAGGATCACTGTGGCCCAGAATTCGAGACCAGCCTGGGCAACAAGTGAGAATCCATCTCATCATATTAAAAAAAAAAGGGAAAAAGAAGGAGAAAAAGAACAGCTGTGTAGATGTGGACACACTGGTACCCCATGTTCAGATGCCTTCCTGGGCATCTTCCTATTGATTGGGAAGGAGAAACTGAGGCACGGGCCTTGTGTCAAGGGAAAGACAGAGCGAGGCTGGGGTCTCCAGTGGGCCCTAAGACTCGTGCTGTCCCTGCACCCCTCCTCAGCCCTCTCATGGCCCCGAGTTCAGAGAATGAAGCCAGCCTGGTCTCCCCTCCCCCCTCCCCCCTCCCAGTGGGCTTGTTTTCTCCGTGGCGTCTCCCTTTCCCCCAGACGCCCCTCTCCCTTCCTGGTCTCCCCCTTAACGGCCGCCAGCGCGACGGCAACGGGAAGCTGGGCCTGGTGGAGTTCAACGTTCTATGGAACCGCATCCGGAACTACCTGGTAGGTTGTCCCCACTGTGGCCTCGGCCCCGACGGCGCGGGCTGGGCCCTCCTCTGAGCTGCGTCCCGGCAGCCACCCCATTCTCGGGCCTCTCCGCTGTGCCCTCGGACACCCTGAGGCGGCAGGAAGAGGTGGCCGGCTCGGCCTGGCCCTCACCCTCGACCCCCACCCCCAGTCCATCTTCCGGCAGTTCGACCTGGACAAGTCGGGCAGCATGAGTGCCTACGAGATACGCATGGCCATCGAGTCTGCAGGTGAGGTTGGAGGCTCGTCGCACCTGCCCCTCTGCTCCTGGGCCCAGCTGCCTCCCTGCTGGCCGCCCAGGCGGAGCCCCTCCAGCCGGCCCTGGTCCCCGGGAGGCCGGTGGTGACATGGCGACAGCCATCTTTCGCCTTGCCCGCCGTGACTGCACCCACACTGCACCCGATCTTTCCGCCCTGAGGCCCTCGTGGTCACAGGGTCTTCTGTGATCCTCACAGGGCGTCAGAAACAGGCGAGGCTCAGAGAGGGCCCTGGCCTCAGGCCTCCCGGCCAGGAAGGGACCGAACCTCCCGAGGGAGTGGGAGGGGCCCACAGCGGCCCGATTAGGGACCCGGCCCGTCACCAGACAAACGCCGCCAGGCCCCTGCGGCCCCTGGGTCAACTGCTGGTTCCTGGCGTGACCCAGGCCCTGCTGCTTGCCGGGTCCTGCCCGGGGGCCCTCCTGACCCTCCCCTGGAGAAGAAAGACCCCAGACCCCCTGCCTTTCTCTGGGCCCCCTGCCCGCCCTGTTGACCAGAGGCTGCCCCTTCCCTGACCCCTCTCCGCCCTGCTCTCGTGGGCCAGGCTTCAAGCTCAGCAAGAAGCTGTACGAGCTCATCATCACCCGCTACTCAGAGCCCGACCTGGCGGTCGACTTCGACAATTTCGTGTGTTGCTTGGTGCGGTTGGAGACCATGTTCCGTGAGTGTCCCCGCCCGGCCGCGTCCCAGATGCGGCCCCCGGAAAGCCGGCGAGTGGGCAGGGCAGCCAGGGCAGTGGGCGTGTGACGGAGAGGCTGGGGTGGGGTCGGGGGTCCAGGTGGGCCTGGGACCTGGAGGCTGAGTGCTCGGAGGGCGGGGGAGGGGAGGGGCCGAGGGGGCCTCTCGGGCAGAAGGAGGAGCCGTCTCCCGGCCTCGAGGGGTGACAGCTTGGGTGCTCTGGGGAGGTGGGCGGGGCCAGGCGCAAAGGGGGCCGGTCCTGCCCTGTGCGAATGTCCCGCTGGGTTCTCATTCCCCTGTGGCCTTTTTTCAAACACAGGATTTTTCAAAACTCTGGACACAGATCTGGATGGAGTCGTGACCTTCGACTTGTTTAAGGTGGGAACCCCCTGGGCCCTGGTGGGGGAAGAGTGGGAAGTGGGTGAGGTTTCTTATCTGACCAGGGTCCTCCTGTTCCTTCCCGGGCGGGCGTCTGGGCCTCAGAATCAGTCCTAATGGCTGGGCCACCGGATCCTGGAGGGCCGGGGGCGGTGGTCTGGGTTCTGGGAAGGGAGCAGGACAGGAGGGTTAGGCTCCTGGAGGCCTCTGTGGGAGCTGCAGCCTGGTGTCCTGGGGGTAGAAGGGTTAGAAAGTCTGCCGGGCGTGGTGGCTCGCACCTGTAAACCCAGCCCTGTGGGAGGCCGAGGCGAGAGGATTGCCTGAGCCCAGGGGTTCGAGACCAGCCCGGGCAACTTCACAAGACCTCATCTCTATAATAAATCAAAAAATTAGCTGTGCGTGGTGGCACATGCCTGTAAATCCAGCCCTGTGGGAGGCCGAGGCGAGTGGATTGCCTGAGCCCGCAGGCTCGAAACCCACCTGGGCAACTTGGCGAGACCTCGTCTCTGCAATCAATCAAAAATTAGCCGGGTATGGTGATGTGTGCCTGTAGTTCTGGCTACATGGAAGACTGAGGCGGGAGGATCACCAGA
Source organism: Carlito syrichta (assembly GCF_000164805.1). Lineage (NCBI taxonomy): Eukaryota > Metazoa > Chordata > Mammalia > Primates > Tarsiidae > Carlito > Carlito syrichta. Next base: position 6,617 of record NW_007259597.1, read on the forward strand.
GCCCAGCAGGTGGAGGCTGCGGCAGCCATGAGCGTGCTACTGCCCTCCAGCCTGGGCGACAGAATGAGACTCCAACTCTCTGTGGGGGCCAAGGGTTGTGGGTCTGGGGGCTGGACTATGGTTTGGGTTTGGGGTTCGAATGGGGAGGAGACTGAGGAAGCCGCCATCCCCGAATCCGGGCTGACCCATCTGCTCTCCGTCCACAGTGGCTTCAGCTGACTCTGTTTGCTTGAGGCGGGCGTCACGGCTCCTCCCCGAGCTCCTCCCCTTTCTCATCTGCCAATCCACGCCTCCCACCAAGCCCCCCCAGGCCATGCCATCTGCAAGTGCCTTCCTTGGACGGGAGGCCTCTTGTCCTCCTGTCCCCTTGCCTCCAAGCCGCCGCTGTTCATCCACTGTGGGCACAGAACCCACCGTTCCTGCCTGCGCCAGCCACGTGCTCGGGATGGACCCCCAGCCCCTCCGTCGCCAAGCCAAGAAGGCAGCTTCCGCTTGCTCCTGCCTCAGGACGGCCCCACGTCCCCCCAGCACTCCAGAGGCCACGCCCGGCCTCATCCCCTGGCCTCCCTGCAGACTGCAAATGATAACCACTAGCCCCCCACGGTCTGCAGTCCAGGTGGGTGGAGGCCCCTCCCAGCTGGGGAGCCCGGGCCTGGGAACACCGGTGCCTTCTCTCGCAGAAGCCAATGCCCCCCTCTGCCTGGCAGCCCGCCCTCCCCAGCCCTGCCCTCCCACCAACCAGGAGCTGCCCAGTCTGGAGGGTGGTCAGGCTCCTTCCCTCTCTTTTTTATATTGGTGATTTTAAAGGGGACTCTTCAGGGACTGCTTATGGGGGTGCAGAGGCACTAGACATGGGTGGGGAGGTCCCATGTTTCCATGTGGAGGAACCCCAAATAAAGGAAAAGGTCCCACGCCTGTCTTTGGAGTGTCTCTTCCCCATCTGCTGCCTATAGAACACTGGCAACCCTTGGCCTGTGGGGACAGCTGGTGGCCTCTGCCCTCCAGTACCCACCAGCCCTCCGTCCTCCCCATGATCCAGGAGGCTGGAACCCCTGCGGGGTACTGGGCACCTGGGCGGGCCGCCTCTGGCCCTGGGAGCCCGGGGAGGGTGGGTCCGAGTCCCCGGCTGAGGGACAAGGCCACAGAGCTGAGGTCCCACTTGGCTCTCCGTGCAGCCCAGGAGGCCTGACCCGGCCTTTCCTGCAGGTGGTGCCCCGTGAGGGGCGGCCCTGGCTGAAACCCAAACCTCTACTTAGCACAAGCCTGACCCCCCAGGGCGCTCCCCAGAGCACAGAGCCTCCTTCAGCTGCTCCCGGGGAGAGGGCTGCCCTGTGGCCCAGACACCTGCCCCTTACATAAGCCCTTCCAGCTCCCTCTGGATCTCAGCTTTTCTTCCCAGAGATAAGAGTGGGTGGGGTGGGAGTGGGATGGAGCCAGCAGTGAGGACAGCACGGGCCCAGCGAGCCCCAAGTGGCAGACTGCCCGGACGCTGTCTCTGCCTCCTGAGCATCTTGCCCTGTCAGTGACTCTCTCGGAGCCCTGGAGGCGGGTCAGGCTGGACTCAGAGGCCTTGTCAGTAAAGGGAGGGGCTGAACTCTTCCTGAACCCAGGCTGGCTTGTGACAGGGGCCAGGGCGGTGCAGGGCCCCTACCTCTCACTCAGACCCTTGTCCTTCTCTGCATTGGGTTTGCTTTGATGAGAACGCTGGACCTGGATGATCTTGGGGCCCTAATCCCTCAAAAGCCTGACTCCAGGGCTGGGGCAGTGCGTGGGGGCGGGGAGAGCAGGGCTTCCCTGGGCTGCCCTATTTGGACTTTTTTCTTTTTTTAAATCAGAGTCTCACTGTCCCGGGCTGGAATGCAGTGACGCGGTCATGGCTACTGCAGCTTTGACCTGCTGGGCTCAGGCGATCCTTCCGCCTCAGCCTTCCAAGTAACTGGGAGTACAGGCACACACCACCATGCCTGCTAATTCTGGTCTCCAATTCCTGGGCTCGGGCAATCCCTCTCACCTCCGACTCCCAAAGTGCTAGGATTACAGCTGTGAGCCACCACACCTGGCTGCTACGAGAACTTTTTTTTTTTTTTTTTTTTTGAGTTGGAGTCTCACTCTGTCACCCAGGCTGGAGTGCAGTGGCACACTCATGGCCACTGCAGACTCGACCTGCTGAGGTCAGGTGATCCTTCTGCCTCGGCCTTCCGAGTAGCCAGAACTACAGGCACGCACCACCACACTCAGCTAATTTTTTTATTTATTGTAGAGATGAGGTCTCGCCAAGTTTCCTGGAGCTGGTCTCAAACCCGTGAGCTCAGGCAATCCTCTCACTTTGGCCTCCCCAAATGCTCGGATTTCAGGCTGAGTCACCAAGCCTAGCCACTACCAGGGCATTTGAAAAGGAGTCTTCCCCAAGTGTCACCGGTGCAGCCAATCCCTGCCTTCTGGGGGAGTTGGGGAGAGCAGACACCTCTAATCGCTGTCACCCTGTTATTTTGACCCCTGAGCACTTATGGCTCCAGCTGTCATCTGGAGTCTAGTGCCAGTGACTAGTGACTGCGTCTCACGTGCCAAGGCTGGTACTGGGCCTCCAGAAGATGTCTCACGGTGGCCTGTGAAGAAGGAAGGTGATGGTGTGAGGAGGCTGGCAGGGCGGAGGTGGCCTCCCAGTGCAGAGATGGAGAAATCTGGAAGAAGGACCTGGGGGTAGGGGAGCCCTGCAGACTTGGGACACCTGAGCCCTGTGTGGGGTGTAACCCGAGCCCTCAACACAGGCTCACAGGATGGCTGTGGTGCCAACCCTTGGCCTCTACCTCCGCCTCCCAGGGCCCCGCTCTGGCCCCTTTGCATAAAGCCAGGCAGGCAGGCTCAGATTGGCCGTGGCCATGGCCTTCACAGACCTGCTGGACGCCCTGGGCGGCGTGGGCCGCTTCCAGCTCGTCCACACGGCCCTGCTGCTGCTGCCCTGCAGTCTTCTGGCCTGCCACACCTTCCTGCAGAACTTCACGGCCGCCGTGCCCCCCCACCACTGTCGGGGCCATGCCAACCGCCCTGGGGGGGCCACCAACGACTCCGGGGCCTGGCTGAGGGCCCCTGTGCTCCTCGATCAACTGGGGGCCCCCGAGCCGTGCCGGCGCTTCACCGAGCCTCAGTGGGCCCTCCGGAGCCACAACGCCACCGGCCCCGGGGTGGCCACGGAGGGCTGCAGAGATGGCTGGGTCTACGACCGCAGCGTGTTCCCGTCCACCATCGTGACGGAGGTGAGGGGGGCCGGGCGCGGGGGGCTGCTGCCAGGGCCGAGACTGGAGCGTCCCGTTCTCTCCCCGCAGTGGGATCTGGTGTGCGAGGCCCGCACCCTCCGAGACCTGGCCCAGTCCATCTACATGGCCGGGGTGCTGGCGGGGGCCGCTGTGTTTGGCAGCCTGGCAGACAGGTGAGTGCGTGGGTCCCAGCTACCCGGCATGGGCCAGGAAGTCCCAGGCTGGGGCTCTCATTTTTCCCTTTCTTTCTTTCTCTCTCTCTTTTTTTTTTGGTTGTAGTCTCATTCTGTTGCCCAGGTTGCATGCAATGACACGCTCACGGCCACCGCAGCCTTGACCTGCTGGGCTCAGGCGATCCTTCCGCCTCAGCCTTCCAAGTAGCAGGAGCCATATCATGGGCCACGTGCCTAGCTAATGTTTTTAATGTACTGCAGCAACGAGGTCTTGCCGAGTTGCCCAGGCTGGTCTCGAACCCCTGGACTCGGGCAGTCCTCTCACCTCTACCTCCCAAAGTGCTGCGTTACAGGCATGAGCCACTGTGCCTGGCTCTTTCTTTTTACAAATACTTTGTGGCTTTATAGCAACTTTCATTCAAAATGACGTCTTACATCATCTATAACTCAGGAAATCCCTATCTTACTATCAGACTAATTTTTCTTTTTCTTTTTTCTTTTTGCATTGGAGTCTCACTCTGTCGCCCAGGCTGGGGTACAGTGCCAGGATCACAGATTACTCACTGCAATCTTGACCTCTTGGACTCAGGCGATCCTTTCACCTCAGCCTCCCAAATAGCTGAGACTCTAGGCGCACCCCATCACACCTGGATAATTTTTGCATTTTTTTTGTTTGTAGAGATGTGGTCTCACGATGCTGCCCAGGCTGGTCTCAAACTCCTGGGCTCAAGTGATCCTCCCACCTCAGCCTCCTAAGTGCTGGAATTACAGGCATGAGCCACCATGACCTGCTAATTTAACATTTTTTTTTTTTTTAAGATGAAGTCTTGCTATGTCACCAAGGCTGGCTTCAAACTTCTGGGCTCAAGCAATTCTCCTGCCTTGGCCTCCGAAAGTACTGGGATGACTGCATGAGGCACTGTGCCCAGTTACATTCTGGTCTTTCTACCTGTAACCTTGTATCTTTTTTTTTTGAGTGGGAGTCTCACTCTGTCGCCCAGGTTGGAGTGCAGTGGCAAGCTCATGGCCACCCTAGCATCAATCTGCTGGGCTCTGGCTGAGCCTTCCCCCTCAGCCTTCCAAGTAGCCGGAACTACAGGTGCGCACTACCAAGCCTGTCTAATTTTTTTTTTTAATTTACTGAGAAGACGAGGTCTTGCCAAGTTGCCCAGCTGTTCTCGAACCCGAGGACTCAGCCAATTCTCTCACCTCAGCCTCCCAGAGTGCTGGGATTATAGGCGTGAGCTGCTGCACCTGCCCATAACCTTGTATCTTATCCAGAGAATTTTGTTAGTGACCAGCTCTCATTTCATGCCTGTCATTTACAGGCGATCAATGAACTTACATGTAACAATAAATGAACGAATGAATGAATGCATGCATGAATGAATGAGTGTGTCATGGAGTGTGTGGGGAAGAAATGCTGCCCCTTCTTGGCCTGTCTCCTTCCTGGTCAACCTGGGGCCGCACGCTCTGGCCCTGGACCCTCATTTGCAAGTGGGCGGTGCTAAGGCCGGAGTGGGACAGCCTGGCCACCCTGCCTCGGCCCCTCTGTACCATGGTAACCCTGGCCACCCCAGCCTCCCCGGCAAGACGGGTCCACGTGAAAAAACTCGACCCTGGGTCCTGCTCTCACAGCCTGGGGCTGGCCAAGCTCGCCCCTGCGAGTTCTCGCTTGAGGCTTCCCTCCAGCCAGAACGATGCTTGGGGGACCCCTCCCCACCTGCCACCCGCCTGGCCTGGTCCTTGCCTTTCCTTGGCCCTGGAATCGATCTCTCATCTCCAGTCTCTTTCCACACCATGTTGCACCTTCAGTGATCAGCCTCTGCCACCAATGCCTGGGTCCCAGCGCTGCGAGTTTCTGTTTCAGAGGGGTGGTTTTTGCAGGGCACCCCAGCTTCCCCAAGATGGGTTGCTAGGCCCTCACTAAGGTGGCAGGGTGGGGTGGAGGCTGATTGCTTCCTGGGGGACGCTAGGCCGCTGCCCACTGGGACCCTAACACCCATGCCCACTCTTCGGGCTCAGGCTGGGCCGCAAGGTCCCCCTGGTGTGGTCGTACCTGCAGCTGGCAGTTTCGGGGGCCGCCACGGCGTATTTCAGCGTCTTCAGTGCCTACTGCGCCTTCCGGTTCCTGTCGGGCATGGCCTTCTCCGGCATTATCCTCAACTCCCTCTCGCTGGGTGAGTCTGCAGGGCAGAGCCGGGAACGGCGGGAAGAAGGGTCAGCAGCAGCCCCATCACGGGACAGCTTTCTCTTTGCGTTTTGTTGGGATTCTAACCCCAGCGACCTCAACTCAAAACCTCCCGCCAGGCCGGATGTAGTGGCTCATGCCTATAATCCCTGCCCCTTGGGAGCATGAGGTGAGAGGATTGCCTGAGCCCATGGGTTCGAGACCACCCTGGGATCTTGGCGAGACCTTGCCTCTAGAATAAATTAAAAAATTGGCTACGTGCGGTGGCTCAGCCTGTAATCTCAGCATTTTGGGAGGCCGAGGTGAAAGGATTGCCTGAGTCCACGTTTCGAGACCAGACTGGGCAACTTGTCGAGACCTTGTGTCTACCTTAAATCAAAGAATTAGCTGGGCATGATGGTACATGCCTGTTGTTCCAGCTTCTTGGAAGGCTGAGGTGAAAGGATCACCGGAGCCAGCAGGTGGAGGCTGCGGTGGCTGTGAGTGTACCACTGCCCTCCAGCCTCGGTGACAGAGTGAGACCGCAACTAAAAAAAAAAAAAAAAAGAAAACTTCCCACTGCAGTCCTGGACATGGGAGACCAGGGGTCTGGGCCTTTTCCAGGTCTCGGTTTCCGTGTACTCATCTGTGAACTGAGAGGGTTAGGTTTATTTCATCTGTGAATCAGTCAACAATAACCACTTACTAAGTGCCTATTGTGTGCCAGGCTTAGTTGGGTACACAGATGAGCCATGATGGTCCCCGACAGTGTGTGGCCCTAAAGAGGGCAGGGAGTCTTAGCTTCTTGGTGGGGACCTGGCTCCTGGAGGCCATCTGAAGGTGTCGACCGCCCCCAACCCCAAGTGACAAGTGTCAATGTCAGTTCTCACTCCAGGCTAGCTCTAGGCAACTCCTGGGTGGTCTGGGCAGAGAGCATTCAGGGGCATTAGAAAGTCCACTCTGGACACAGGTCTGTTGCTTGCCTGCACTTGACTTTAAAGACTTAGTTCATTCCTGTGGACACGGCCAGACCCTGAAACCGCCGCCACCATTGGCTGTCCAAAGACAGAATGAGACTTTTTTTTTTGACTTGAAATCTCAGTCTGCCACCCAGGCTGGAGGGCAGTGGCACGCTCACGACCACTGCAGCTCCGACCTACGGGGCTCAGGCGATCCTTCCACCTCACCCTTCCAAGTAACTGGAACTACAAAAACTAGCTATCACATCCAGCTTATTATTATTATTATTATTATTAGATTTATTGTATAAATAAGGTCCCACCAAGTTGCACAGGCTGGTCTCAAACCCCAGGGCTCAGGCAATCCTCTCGCCTCGGTCTCCCAAAGTGCTGGGATTACAGTCATGAGCCATTGCCCTTGACCTAGTTTCCATTTTTACGAATCTAAATGTGTTAACCTTTATTTTTATTGCTTCTGGGTTTTGTGATATTCTTGGAAAAGCCATTCTCTACTCTAAGATTATAAAATAATCTACCATGATTCCTTCTAGCATTTTTGTGGTTTGATTGTTTACATTTAGTTTTGTTCCACTTAGAACTTACCTGGGAACAAGGAGTGAGGCAGGGACACCTTTGCCTGTGTCTCATGGATCTCTGGGATGAGTTTAAGTGGCCTGAGCCATGACAGAGGGGGCGGGGTGAAATAAACAACCCTGTGGGCAGCCGGCCCCACGAGTGTGTCGTTGTTTCCTCTGCAGTGGTGGAATGGATGCCCACCCGGGGCCGGACTGTGGCAGGGGTCCTGCTGGGCTTCTCCTTCACCCTGGGGCAGCTGGTCCTGGCTGGGGCAGCCTACCTGATTCGCCCCTGGCGGTGGCTGCAGTTTGCCGTCTCCGCCCCTTTCCTGGTCTTTTTCCTCTACTCCTGGTAAGTCCTGAGAGGAGTGCGGTGGGGACGGGCGCACCCGTGTGGCCAAGCCCTCCCCGGCCCCGGGAGAGGTTGGTCACTGGGCTTGCTGTGTCTGATGGGGACACGAGGGACGGCAGGGCTCCGGGGGTGACAGCTCTCACGTACTCACGAATGGCCACTGGGAAGCCCTGGCGAAATCTGGCACACCGGGGCAGGGCCCCAGAGCGCATCAAGGACGTCCATCTTCATCACCTCCTTTGCATCTCACACAACCCCACGGCACTTCATAAGGGGGAAACTGAGGCACAGCTCAGAGAAGGTCCATGACTTATTCAAGGCCACATAGCTGGGGTCGGAACCAGATTCAAAACCGGGTCTCAGCCAAGCACCATGGCTCACGACTGTAATCCCAACACGGAGGTAGGTCAAGATTGGAGGAATGCTTGAGCCCAGGAGATCAAGACCAGCCTGGGCAACCCAGCAAGACCTCGTCTCTGCAAAAAAATCATGATAATAATTAGCCAGGTGTGGAGGTGTGTGCCTGTAGTCCCAGCTACTCGGGAGGCTGAGGCGGAAGGATCGCCTGAGCCCAGGGTGTCAGGGCTGCAGTGAGCCCTGACTGGGCCACTGCACTCCAGCCTGGGTGACAAAGTGGGACTCTGATTCGCTCACACAAACATAAAACCCTCAGGTCTGTTGAAGTCCTAGGGAGTCTCTAAGTGCCCTTCAGTGAGTCTCTATGACATGATAGAAGGGAGGTCTTCATGTCCCTCGTCTTCCTGGCTCTGAGACAAGGGGCCGGCTCACATTTCTGAGGGTCTGAGGAATGCGGGTTCGGGGAACAGAATGCGCACCCCCAACCCTGCTCCCTCTTCCTGCTTCGCCCCATCCCAGGTGGCTGCCGGAGTCCTCCCGATGGCTCCTCCTTCACGGCAAGTCTCAGCTGGCCGTGCGAAATCTGCAGAGGTCGGCATCGATGAATGGGAGAAAGGAGGAAGGGGAGAGGCTGACCCCGGAGGTGAGCGACCGGGAGGCCGAAACAGCCTCCGTCTTGCCGGCAACCTCCAGGGAGTCTGAGATTTAGCAGCCCCCCAGGACTCGCCTGCCACATGGGAGAGAGGCCAGGAATACACAGGACAGGCAGAGTTCGGGGGCAGGAAATATGGGGTGTCGAATGACTGTGTGATCGGGGATCAATAATTGAACTGTTTTGGCCATCCGTATGTTCACCTGTGCAATATGGCAATAATCCCATTAATGTTGACATCAGACAACATTTTAATAAAATATTAAAATGACAATCATAAAATAAAGTTAGTGAAGCATCACTTATATGATATTTGCCATTTCTTTTCTTTCCTTTTTTTTGAATAGGAGTCTCACTGTGTTGTCCAGGCTGGAGTGCAGTGGCGCGATCACAGCTACCACAGCCTCAACCTTCTAATTGGAAGTGATCCTTCCGCCTCAGCCTCCCAAGTACACAACTACAGTTTGCACCACCACACCTGGTTAGTTTTTAAATATTTTTGTAGAGATGAAGTCTTGATATGTTGCCCAGTAAGGTCTCGAAACACTGGCTTCCAGCAATCCTCTCGCCTCCGCTCTCCAAGGGGCTGGGATACAGGCATGAGCCACCGCACCCGGTATTTATTTTCAATAAATACCATTTATGGCCAGGCGCGGTGGCTCAGGTCTGTAATCCCAGAACTTTGGAAGGCAGAGGCAAGAGGATTGTTTGAGCCCATGGGTTCGAGACCAGCCTGGGCAACTTGGTGAGACCTCATTTCTACAATAAATTTATAAAAGCAGCCGGGCATGGTGGTGTGTGCCTATAGTTCCAACTACTTGGAAGACTGAGGTAGAAGGATCACCTGAGCCCAGCAGATTGAGGTGGCGGTGGCTGTGAACGTATCATCCCACTCCAGCCTGGGCAACAGAGTAAGACTCAAACTAAAAAAAAAAAATAATAACAATTTCTTGAGCCCCATACTAGACACCATACTAAGAACGTGGTGTATATAATCTCATGTAACATCTGATTTTTGCCAAGGAGGAAACTGAAGTGAGCACAGGTGATCTCACTTGCCTGAGAACACACAGTGCAAAGCAGCAGACCCCTGGGACCCCCTGCTCTCCTCCGTCTCCACATCCAATCAGGAAAGGGGTGGGCGTCTCTCCAGACCCCAGAACCCCAGGAGTGCTTGGGCTGTGTTGGGGCCTCTGTGTCGTCTCAAAGCCCCAGAAACAGCCCAGCAAGGGCCACCTGCCCTGGGATGGAGAGAGACCAGGACCTCGCGAGAGTCGTCACCCGGCTCTCCACCTAACGGACGAAGGGGGCCCAGCAGGAACACGGGTCCCAGATCTCACCCTCCCCTGAGCAGACTTTCCTCCCCCAGGTGGTGCGCACCTACATTCATGGTGAGTTTGTGAGTGTTCGCGCCTCCAGCTCCGTCTTGGACCTCTTCCGAACGCCAGCCGTCCGCAGGGTCACGTGCTGTCTCATGGTGGTCTGGTAGGTGACACGCACAGGTCCCAGTCTCTAACCTGGGGACAAGGACATGTTCTCTGCCCTCCCTGACAAACTCTGTTGTGAAATATATATATTTTGGAGTCAAGGGTCTCACTCTGTCACCCAGACTGGATTGCAGTGGCATTATCACAGCTCACCGACCTCCTGGGCTCTGGCGATCCTTTTGCCTCAGCCTCTTGGGTAGCTGGAACTACGGTATATGCCACCACATCTGGCTAATTTGTTGGATTTTTATATAGAGATTAGGTCTCACTCTCTCACCCTGGCTGGAGTGCAGTAGCACAATCATGGCTCACCACAACCTTGACCTCCTGGTCTCAGGTGATCCTTCCACCTTAGCTTCCCAAGGAGCTAGGACTAAAGGCGCGCACAGCATCACACCCTGCTCATTTTTTGATTGTCTATAGAGACAAGGTCTCACTATGTTGCTCAGGCTAGTCTCGAACTCCAGGCTCAAGCAATCCTCCAGTCTCCACCTCCCAAAGTGCTGGGATACAGGAATGAGCCACAGCGCCCAGCCAGACCGGGACAGTTTTGAATTGTATTGGTCAGGTATTTGGAGAACGTACCTCAATCTGGGTTTGTCAGCTGGTTTCCTCATGACCAGACGGGGGTTGCGGATTGGAGTAGAGAACCGTGGAGATGACATCCCTTCTCTCCATGTCCTATCAGGGTGTTCGAGGTATCCATAGGGCTTACTGCTGGTGATGTCAAACTGGGTCACTCTCTAAAGTGGCATCTATAGGTGTCTCCTCTTAAGGACGTCCTCTTTCCATGTTCTATTACTTGAAAGTGAGTCCAGGCTGGGCCCAGTGGCTCATGCCTCCTAGCACTGTGGGAGGCCGAGGTAAGAGGATTGCCTGAGCCTACAGGTTTGAGACCAGCCTGGGCAACTTGGCGAGACCTCATCTCTACAATAAATCAAAAAATTGGCCGGGCGAGGGAGCACACACCTGGAGTTCCAACTACTCAGAAACTGAGGCAGAAGGATTGCCTGAGCCCTGCAGGTTGAGGCTGTGGTGGTGGTGAGTGTGCCACTGCACTGCCGCCTGGGCAACAGAGTGAGACTCCGACTCAAAAATAAAACTAAAAATAAAGAGAGTCCAGTCCACACTCAAGGGAAAGGGAATTAATCTCCACCTTCTGAGGGTGGAATTTCTACGTATATGGTTTGGTGTTCTTCTGTAAGAAAGACTTATTTGTTAAGTCACTTAAATGTATACAGACTCACATGGCTTCTACTTCTGGTTATAATTCATTAACATCATTTGTTTTATTTAGTAAATAGTACATTTTTTTCTTTATTTCCCAAATTGCTCTGGCTGTGGTCATTGGTTTCTTCCACATTGGCTCCGGTATGGCTTCTACATTGAAATTACTCTTTCTTCTTCTCATTTTATTTTATTTTCTTTGAGTCAAGGTCTCATTATCACCCAGGCTGGAGTGCAGTGGCACAATCATGGCTCACCACAGCCTCGACCTCCTGGGTTCGGGTGATCCTCCTGCCTCAGCCTCTTCAGCAGCTGGGACCACAGCTGTGCACCACCACTCCTAGCTAATTTTTGGGGTTTGTTGTTGTTGTTGTTGTTGTTGTTGTTGTTTGTAGAGCCAAGGTCTCACTGTGTTGCCCAGTCTGGTCTAGAACTCCTGGGCTCAGGCAATCCTCCCTCCTCAGCCTCCCAAAGTGCTGGGATTATAGGCGTGAGCCACCACGCCTGGCTCCTTTTTATTTTTTGGCACTGCCTTAAGCTTGACACTGAGGTGGTGCTGACCTGGAAAACCAAACCCACTCCAGAGCCCATGGACTGGAATCAGGAGTGGGTGGCTGGGAAGGAAGGTGGAGGGAGGGGTCTGGGCTCCAAGGCCAAGGTCAGAGACTCCGGAGACCAGTGGGGGGTTGTGGCAAGTGGGAGGACTTTAAGTCCCCAAGGAGAGGAGTCCCGTGTCACCCATTCTGGCGTCCCCTCCCCTGGGCCCGAACGGTGATCCTGGGGGTGACCCAGGACCGCCTTGCCCCCCAGGTTCTCCAACTCCGCGGCTTACTACGGCCTGGCCATGGACCTGCAGAAGTTTGGCCTCAGCATGTACCTGGTGCAGGCACTGTTTGCAATCATTGACGTCCCGGCCATGCTGGTGGCCACCACCACCATGATCCACGTGGGCCGGCGGGTCACCGTGGCCGCCTTCCTCATCCTGGCAGGGCTCACGGTGATCGCCAACATGTTTGTGCCAGAGGGTGAGTCATTCGTGCTGCTCTGGCCGCCAGTCGAGGGGTCTCTGGGGTCTGGGGGCAGCGCATTCCACGAGGGAGTAGGGCTAAGGGGTATTTGTGTGGGTCTGGATGAAACTGACCCTCGATTAGTAGTTTTGTTGTTGTTGTTGGTTGTTTGTTGTTTGTTTTTGAGTCAGGGTCTCACTCTGGGCCCAGGATGGAGTGCAGTGGCATGATCATGACTTACAACAGTCTCAACCTCCGGGGCTCAGGCGATCCTTCCTCCTCAGCTGGAATTACAAGAAGCTGGGATGACAGGAGCGCACCACCACGCCTGGCTATTTTAAAAAATATATTGTACGAGATCTTACCAAGTTGCCTAGGCTGGTCTCGAACCCCTAGACTCAGGCAATTCTCTCACCTTGGCCTCCCAAAGTGCTGGGATTATGGGCGTGAGCCACAGTGTCTCCCATAGTAGAGTTTTTATTTAGCACTTAGTTCCTAGGGTCATTAGTGGTGGAGTGTCTGCAGTGGACACAAGTCCCGGCCCTCAGAGCATTTGCAATCGGGGCAGGGAGGTCAGACAATGCTCAGAACTGGAGATCCTGAGTGCTGGCTGGTGTGTGACCCCTGGGGTCTGCCCAGGCAGCATGGCCGAGGATTGAGAGGCAGGCTGGACCCTCAGCTGGGCTGGCCTGGAACTGTGGTCTGCAAACATAGCTGGAATAACCTTCACCCGGGGGCCTTTGGGGGTTTTTTGGTTTTTTTGTTTGTCTGTTTGGAGAGAGGGTCTCGCTCTGTCACTCAGGCTGGAGTGCAGTAGGATGATCGTAGCGCACTGTAGCCTTGGACCCCTGCACTCAAGCATTCTCCTGTCTCAGCCTCCCGAGTAGCTGGGACTACAAGCACATAACAGCATTTCCAGCTAATTTTTTGGTCTTTTTTTTTTTTTTGGTAGGAGTCATACTGTGTTGCCCAGTCTGGAGTGCAATGGCATGCTCACAGCCACTGTAGCCTTTACCTTCTGGGCTCAGGCGATCCTTCCTCCACAGTCAGAATTCCAGGTAGCTGGGATGACAGGCAGATACCACCACACCTGGCTAATTTATTTTTTTAAGTTGGAATCTTACTCTGTTGCCCAGGCTGGAATGCAGTAGCATGCTCACAGCCACCACAGCCTCGACTTACTGGGCTCTGGTGATCCTTCTGCCTCAGCCTTCCAAGTAGCCAGAACTACAGGTGCGCACCACCACACTTGGCTAATCTTTGATTTATGGTAGAGCTGAGGTTGCGTCAAATTGCCCAGGCTGGCCTTGAACCCCTGGGCTCAGGCAATCCTCTCCCCTCCACCTCCCTAAGTGCTGGGATGACAGGCTTGAGCCACCACAGCCGGCAATGTTTTTGATTTTTTGTAGACATGACGTCTCACTCTGGTGCCCAGGCTTGTCTTGGGCTCCTGGGCTCAAGCAATCCTCTCTCACCTCGGCCTCCCAAAGTACTGTGTCCGGTCTCCAGAGCCCTTTGAAAACTTGCACTGCCCAGGTGCTCCGTGCCAATTCCCTGGGAGTCTCAAGGGCCGGGACTCAACCCTCAGTATCTAAAAAACTGTCCGATGATTCCAGCTAGAAGCCAGGATTGAGTGTCAGCAACACCAAACACGTGCTAAGCTGTGTGTCCACTGCGACCCCAGCTTTGTCACCATGGCCCCAGGCAGGCTATATAGCTCGTCTGTATTTTGTTCCACACCTGTGAAATAAATGTTATTATAGGTATTTTCACATATTTTCTTTTAGTCTATTTTTCTGTTTATAGATTTGCATTTGATATAATTTAGGTCATATTTCATAGAGCATATATATACAATAATGTAAATCAGATTCTATATTTTTATATATGTGCCTGTATACATGTATAATATGCCTTTTTAAAATTATACATTGTAACATACACATGCTTCTCTATGCTAATATAAATGTTTCTGCTGGGCACAGTGGCTCAAGCCTATAATCCCAGTACTTTGGGAGGCAGAGTCTAGAGGATTGCCTGAGCCCAGGGGTTCGAGACCAGCCTGGGCAACTTGGCGAGACCTTGTCTCTACAATAAAAAAAAAAATTAGCTGGACATGGTGTCACATGTCTGTAGTTCCAGCTACTCGGAAGGTTGAGGCAGAAGGATCACCTGACCCCAGCAGGTCGAGGTTACGGTGGCTATGAGTGTGCAGCTGCACTCCAGTCTGAGCAACAGAGTGAGATTCTGACTCAAAAAAAAAAATGTTTTCTGTATCTGATTTTTTATTACTATATATAATATTTAATCTAGATTGGTGTTTCTCAACTGTAATCCCAGCACTTTGGGAGGCTGAGGCAAGAGGATTGCTTGAGCCCAGGAGTTCAAGACTAGCCTGGGCAATAGGCAAAACCTCTTCTCTATAAAAAAATGAAAAATGTTAGCCAGGTGTGGTGGTGCACACCTGTGGTTCTAGCACTTTGGGAGTTTGATGCAGGAGGAAAGCTTGAGCCCAGAAATTTGACAGCCACTTAGGCAGCATAGTGAGACCTCATCTCTACCAAAAAGTAAAACAAAAAACTTAGCTGGGCTTGGTGGCGTGATTCTGTAGTCCCGTCACTCTGGAGGCTGAGGTGGAAGGATAGCCTCAGCCCAGGAGGTCAAAGCTGTGGTGAGCCGTGTTATCCCACTGCACTCCAGCCTGGGTGGCAGAGAGAGACCCTGACTCTAAATAAACACACAAATAAAATTTCCCAGCCTGATTCCAGTGTGAGCTGGGACTGCACCAAGCCAGAAGAGGGGCCACACCTCCCTGACCGTCGCCTGATGTGGGACATTCGAGTTGGGATTTTGACTTGTAAGCAGCAGCAGGACAGGCATATTAAGAATGAGGGTCGGCCAGGCGCGGTGGGTCATGCCTATAATCTCAGTAATTTGGGAGGCCGAGGTGAGAGGATTGCGTGAGCTCACAGGTTTGAAACCAGTTCAGGCAATGTGTCAAGAAGTCATCTCTACAATAAATCAAAAAATTAGCTGGGCGTGGTGGTGCATGCCTGTAGTTCCAGCTACTTGGAAGGCTGAGGCAGAAGGATCGCCTGAGCCCAGCAGGTTGAGGCTGCGGTGGCCGGGAGCGTGCCACTGCACGCCAGCCTGGGCAACAGAGTGAGATTCTAATGCAAAAAAAAAAACAAAAAAAACAAAGGGAAAAGAAAAAAGAATGAGGGTTCCGGGGCACATTTAAATAGCACCAACAAGCACTGTGCTCTCATGACATCGTGTCCACCTATGACAACCCCGTGAAGCAGGTGCTGATGTATTCCTCATTTCAAAGATGGAGACGGGAGGTACAGAGGGAAAGTAACAGTGACCAAGGTCACCTAGCTGGGTCACAGCTGGGATTTGAACCCAGGTCTGACAGCAAAGCTTGGCCTGCCTCCTTGACAGGAGTTGGTGACCAATGCAAATAAGGAAAGACAGAGACAGAGGCCAGAAAAGGGCAGTTTGGAGATTTTGGGTCCCAGGAACCAGGCAGGAAGGCGGCATGGCAGAAACCCCAGTTCTCCGTCTCTGGGCTCTGATTGGGCAGGACCATCCCCCACACCCTGTCCCTCTGCCTCTCCCCCGACCTCACGCCCTCTTGAGACCCCATTCCCCCCGTGCCACCTCCCTCCATCCCCCCCAGCCCACCCTCCCTCTCCCTGTTAGACATGCAGACCCTGCGCACGGCCCAGGCAGCGCTGGGCAAAGGCTGCCTGGCCAGCTCCTTCATCTGCGTGTACCTGTTCACGGGCGAGCTGTACCCCACGGAGATCAGGTGGGTGCGTGGGGAGACGCCCTGGGTAGAGACCTGCTGGCTCCCCGACAAGACTCCTCAGTCCCTCCCGCTCTGCTTCCCAACACCCAGGGCCCGACACCTCTGGCCCTCTGGGGGATCCGGGAAACAGGCTGACCCAGTCACGTGCCTCCCGCAGGCAGATGGGCATGGGCTTCGCCTCGGTCAACGCCCGCCTCGGGGGCCTGGTGGCGCCCCTGGTCACCACGCTGGGGGAGTTCAGTGCCATCATGCCCCCTGTCACTTTCGGGGCCACTTCGATCCTGGCCGGGCTGGCTGTCTGCTTCCTGGCGGAGACACGCAACGTGCCCCTGGTGGAGACCATCGCGGCCATGGAGAGGAGGTGAGAGGACACGGGCACAACAGGTTGTGGGTTAAGGTGGGGTAAGAGGGGGGCACGTGGGATCCTCCTGGCCACTGCTTTGAATCTAAAGTGTCCTGGCTGGGCTGAGCTTGGTGGCTCACACCTGAAATCCCAGCACTTTGGGAGGCCGACACAGGAGGATTGCTTGAGTCCAGGAGTTCGACACCAGCTTGGGCAACGTAATGGGACCCCCCCCCCCCTCTGCAAAAAGTTTTAGAATTAGCCAGGCTTGATGGTGTGCACCTGTAGTCCCAGCTACATGGGAGGCAGAGATGGAAAGATCACCTGAACCCAGGAGGTCAAGGCTGCAGTGAGCTGTGATCATGCCACTGTGCTGCAGTCTGGGTGAGAGTGAAGCCTTGAGGGAAAAAAAAAAACCTAGGCAGATTGGCTTATGCCTGTAATCCCAGCACTTTGGGAGACGGAGGCAAGAGGATTGCCTGAGTCCAGGGGTTTGAGACCAGTCTGGGCAACTTGGCAAGACCTCATCTCTACAATAAATTAAAAAATTAACCTGACCTGGTGGTGCACTCCTGTAGTTCTGGCTGCTTGGGAGGCTGAGGAGAAAAGATTGCCAGAGCCCAGCAGTCGAGGCTGTGCCAGCCGTGATTGTGCCAGGCACTGCAGCCTGGGTGTCAGAGACTCCAATTCTGGAAAAAAGTAAAGATAAAAAATGTCCTGGCTGGACACACCAGAGTTGTACGATGCCTTCCTGCTTATGTCTACACTGGCTCAGCTTTCAACAAGAACAGACCCAATAATGAATTAAACAAGAAGCAAGAATAGGCCGGGTGCGGTGGTTCTCACTATAATCCCAGCAATTTTGAGGCCCAAGTGAGAGGATTGCCTGAGCCCTGGGGTTCGAGATCACCCTGGGCAATTTGGCGAGACCTCATCTCTACAATAAATCAAAAAATTAACTGGGTGTGATGGTGTGTGCCCATAGTTCCAGATACTTGGAAGTCTGAGGTGGAAGGATCACCTGAGCCCAGCAAGTCAAGGCTGCGGTGTCTGTGAGTATGCCACTGCACTCCAGCCTGGGAGATAACTAAAAAAAAAGGGAAAAGCAAGAATAAGCCCAAGGTTGAAGTGAAACCTGGCAGAGTGGGGCAAGGAGAGAGATGTGCTTTTCATGGCAGGCAGGCCCCTGTAGTTGCCATGTGGGGCTTCAAAGTTGGCACTGAACTTCCTCCAACAAAAAAGGAAAACAGTTCGTGACTTTGTGTCTTTTTGGAGAGGAAAAAGGACATCACTTCCTTGGGGAAAACAAAACTTTTCTTAGCAATGAACACTAGAAGAAATTTCTGTCTCGGGTTTCCTTAGAGAAATTGCTGAGCAAGGTGATAGCAACATCTTTAAATATATATATTGAGTCAGACTCATTCTGTTGCCCAAGCTGGAGTGCAGTGGCATGCTCATGGCCACTGCAGCCTCGACCAGCTAGGCTCAGGCGATCCTCCTGCCTCAGCCTACCAAGTAACTGGGACTACAGGCACACACCTCCACACCCGGGTAATTTTTGTATTATTCTGTAGAGACAAGGTCTCGCTATGCCGCCCAGGCTTGTCTAGAACTCCTGGGCTCATGCAATCCTCTCACCTTGGCCTCCCAAATTGCTAGAATTACAAGTATGAGCCGCTGTGCCTGGACTTAGATTCTTATCCTATTCAATGGATTATGCTCTGTTTATTTTGATGCTCAATTTGTCCTAGGTTTGGCCAGTTGGAACGTTTGGCTTCTGGGTCTTTGAAAAATGGTTAAGCAGTTGGTCACTGTGTCTCAAGCCTGTCATCCCATCACTTTGGGAGGTGAAGACAAAAGGATTGCCTGAACCCAGGGATTCGAGACCAGCCTGGGCAACGTGGTGAGACCTCGTCTCTACAATAAATCAAAAAATGAGTTGGCTGTGGTAGTGCACACCTGTAGTTCTGGCTACTTGGAAGGCTGAGGTGGAAGGATCACCCAAGCCCAGCAGTTTGAGACTGCAGTGGCCATGAGTGTTCCACTGCACTCCAGCCTGGGTGACAGTGTAAGACTCCAACTCAAAAAAAAAAAAAAAGAAAGAAAGAAAGAAAGAAAAGAAAAGAAAAAGAAAGAAAGAAAGAAAAATGGTAAAGCATTTTCTTACTTTCTGGCATGATAAGATATTCCAGGTTTGTCCTGCCTTCCCTGCTGCAGTCCTGGGAGAGGGCACTGTTCTTAGTTACCTGGTTCATTTTAGTGGAGAAGATGTTTAGAGACCAAGATCAGGGTGCGAGGTGCTCATTGCTACTGGGCTTTCTCCACTCTCAAGTTCTGTCATGAACAGAGGTGTGGGATATATATCTCTACAGATAGACGTACCCTTCCATCTTTATTTCTTTTCTATGGATCATACTGAAAGCCATGATTTCACACAACACCTCTGAACCAATCCAACACCACAGGGTTCTTCTTAGTTTTCCATCTTTTCTTGTTTGCTTTTTATTAATATTTTTTGATTTGGGGTCTCACTTTGCTACCTAGGCTGGAGTATATTGGCATGCCTCAACCTCCTGGACTCAGGGAATCCTCCTGCTTTAGCCTCCTAAGTGGCTGGAACTATAGGTGTTTGCCACCACACCCGGCTTATTTTTTTGTTTTTTGTAGAGATGAGATCTTGCCATGTTGTCCATGCTGATCTCAAATCCCTGGGCTCAGGCAATCCTTCCACCTCAGCCTCCCAAAGTGCTGGAATTTCAGGCGTGAGCCACGGTGCCTCACCTGTTTTCATATTTGTCAATTTCCTCCTCTGACAATAAGAAATGTGCCTCCCCTTCCCCTTAGTGTATTTATTTATGGGACCAAGCCCCTGTATGTAACCCATCCCCACTGTGCCTGTGATCCCTCCCTTGCACGATGCCCAGGTCTGACTCTCTCCCTTGTCAGATCCATCCTGCATGCACGCCCTCACCTCACCTGGGCTCCGACACCCTCAGCCAGGCCGCCCACAAGTGTGGATGCCATCCTCACCCTGCCCCAGCTCTGATACCCATGCTGGGACAGCCTTGTACCCGGACACCCCTCATCTGTGCCAACCCTGGCTCCCCCTCCCAGTCCGCCTCCCTATGTAGACACCCTGCTCACCTCACTTGGTCTCTGACACCTCAGCCCAGGCCACCCCTCCACACGGACACTTCCCTTGCCCTGCCCCCACATACTGGCTTTGGGAGTGAATTGCTCAGGTAGAGAAGTCTTTTTTTTTTTTGAGTTGGGGTCTCACTCTGTCATCCAGGCTTGAGGGCAGTGGCATGCTTCCGACCACTGTAGCCTCAACCTGCTGGGCTCAGGTGATCCTTCCACCTCAACCCTCCAAGTAGCTGGAACTGCAGGCACACACCACTATGTCTGGGTTATTATTATTATTATTATTATGTAGAGATGAGGTCTCACCAAGTTGCCAGGGCTGATCTCGAACCCGTAGGCTCTGGCAATCTTTTCACCTCGGCCTCTAAAGTGCTGGGATTATAGGTGTGAGCCATCGTGCCTGGCCCAAGAAGCTTTTCATATATATATTTATTATTATTCGTTTTAGTTAGGGTTTCACTCTGTCACCCAGGCTGGAGTGCAGTGACATGATCACGGCCCCTGCAGCCTCGACCTCCAGGGCTCAGGCGATACTCCTGCCTCAGACTCCCGAATAACTGGGAATAAAGGTATGGGCCACCATGCCCAGCTAATTTTGGATTTCTTGCTATATTGCTAGGCTGATCTTGAATTCCTGGACTGAAGTGATTCTCCCATCTTGGCCTCCCAACATTTTGGAATTACGGGCATGAACCACCGTGCCTGGCTCCATACATTTTATTTATTTATTTAGTTGTTTATTAATTCATTTTCTGAGTAGAAGTCTCACTCTGTTGCTCAGGCTGGAGTGCAGTGGCAAGCTCAGGACCATTGCAGCCTTGACCTGCTGGGCTCAGATGATCCTTCTGGCTCAGCCTTCCAAGTAGCTGGAACTACGAGGCACATACCATCTTACTTTTTTGATTTATTGTAGAGACGAGGTCTCGCCAAGTTGCCCAGGAAGGTCTCGAACCCCAGAGCTCAGGCAATCCTCCTGCTTAGCCCTCCTAAAGTGCCAGAATTACTGGCATGAGCCACCAGCCTGGCCGTCCTCAGGCTATTTGAAACTCACAGGGCCTCAAGTCCAGGCAACTCCTCAGTCCTTTCCCCTCCCCTGACTCCTTGAAGGCCGCCCAGGGCAGGAGGGGCTCTTCCTGCCTCTCCCCGGCTCTCTGGGCTGGAGAAGACAGACACCAGCAGGGACGCCTGGGGGTCTCAGCTGGACCCTCCTTCTCCACTTGGTGACCTCAGATGTGTGTCTGGTCTCCAGATCCTCAAATGCAAAACTCTGTTGGCCTCTTGACCCTGCAGCTCGTCCAAGGCCGTTACCAGCCAGGCCATCCTCCTCCAACCGTGAGGCCACAGGGGTGGAACAAGACAGGGGGCGGGGGGGCGACGGGCAAGGTGAGCCCAGAGGGAGAGCCAGTGCCCTTCCGCCTCCCTTTTGGCTTGGGGGAGTGGAGACAATTCCCACCGCTTGGCACGAATCCTCCCACAAGACACACACACTGCCTGCCCTCACCACCATCCTCTGCCCGCTTGTCTCTGCAGGGTCCGAGAGGGCCCTTCCATGAGGAGTGCGGAAGAGAAGAGTGAAGAGGTTTCTCTTCAGCGGCTGGGAGCGTCTCCCCTCAAAGAAACCATCTAAGCTGCCAAGAGCCGGCACCTGCCAGCAGCACCCTCGCTGGCACCTGGAAGGCCTCCCGGGGACACTGTGGTTCTGTGGGAGAGGCCCCCACAAGCCGGGAAAGGAACCCAGCCGGCCACAATTTTCCCTGACCCAGCGACTACAGGAGAGATTGTTTTAAATTGTCTGTTTATTCTTGTTCCACCTGGGAACACTGTGTCTTTGCGGGGTTGGGGTGACATCTCTGCCACAGGGCTGTCTCTGGAACACCCCACTTGTCTTTCTTTTTCTTTTGAGCCAGCGTCTCACTCTGTCATCCAGGCTGGAATGCAGTGACACAATCACAGCCACCACAGCGTCCACCTGCTGGGCTCAGGCAATCCTTCCACCTCAGTCGTCCAAGTACCTGGGACTGCAGATGTGTGCCACCATGCGTGACTAACTTTTTTGATTTATTGTAGAGAGGCGGTCTCACCATGTTGCCCAGTGTGGTCTCGAACCTGTGGGCTCAGGCAATGCTCTCACCTCAGCCTCCCAATGTGCTGGGATTACAGGTATGAGCCACCATGCCCAGCTTTTTTTTTTTTAACACCATCTCATTCTGTCACTTAGGCTGGAATGCAGTGGTACGATTATAGCTTACTGCAGCCTCGACCTGCTGGGCTTAGACTATCCTCCTGCCTCAGTCTCCTCTGTAGTTAGGACTACAGGCATGCGCTATCACACCCGGCTAATTTCTTGCTTTTTTTGTAGAGAGGAGGTCTTGCTATGTTGCCCAGGCTGATCTTGAATTCCTGGGCTCAGGCAATCCTCCAGCCTCAGCCTCCCAAAGTGCTGGGATTACAGGCCTGAGCCACCATGCCCAGCCAGTCCACCTGTCCTTGGGAAGCTTTGAGAACTCATTCTGCTCCACTCATGGCTCATGGCTCA
>NW_007259597.1:28801-31595 GCF_000164805.1 Carlito syrichta
TATACAATAAATCAAAAAAAATTAGCCGGGCGTGGTAGCGTGCGCCTGTAGTTCCAGTTACTTGGAAGGCTGAGGCGGAAGGATCGCCGGGGCCCAGCAGGTCGAGACTGCGGTGGCCGGGAGCGGCCACTGCACTCCAGTCTGGGCAACAGTGAGACTCCAACTAAAAAAAAAAACCAAAAAAACAAAAACAAAAAGAAAGAGTAAATACATGGCTGGGCGCAATGGCTCATGCATGTAATCACAGTACTTTGGGAGGTGGAGGCAAGAGGATTGCCTGAGCTCAGAGGTTCGAGACCAACCTGGGCAACACAGAGAGACCTCTTCTCTGCAATAATTCAAAAAATTAGTTGGGTGTGGTGGTGCACACCTGTAGTTCCAGCTACTTGGAAGGCTGAGGCGGAAGGATCACCAGAGCCCAGAAGGTGGAGATGCAGTGGCTATGAACATGCCTCTGCACTCTAGCCTGGGCAACAGAGTGAGACTCTGACTCAGAAAAAACATAAAAAGAGTAAATACTCTTTTCTGCCTTACTGGAGTTAAACTTTTTCCCCCTGTGTGCCTGATGTACCCCCTTGACTGGCAAATGTCTGCACAGCTGGCCTTTTTACCTTCCTTTGTAGCCAGCAGCCCCTCGTCATGGCCTTGCAGATGCTACATGCTCAATAAACCGTCAATGAAGGAATGATAAGCTGACTCCCACCTTTGCCCGGCCTTTGCGTGCTCAGCAATACCACATTGCAGAGATGACGTCTGGTTCAATTCCCCAAATTCTTCACAGAGCAGATACGCCCTCATATGGGAAAGCATCCCTCTGACCTTGGATCCATTTCAAGCCCAGGTGTTGAACATTTGATTGTATCCCTGACCCTGACCTGCTGTGGATTTTAGATTAGATTTCCAGGGGATTCACATCTGGGCCCGTTAGGCAGTCTTGGCCAGATGTTCTTGTCTTAACCCTCCCTCCTCCTGGAGTGACCAGAGAATCAAACAAGTTCAATGCTTAGTGCCCTGCAGCCCAAGGAAAAGCCCAGAGTAGGGAAGGAGTAGAAAGATCACAGTTTGGGCAGAAAGGTCTCATAGCAGGTCCCTGTAGCTGTCCCTGACATATTCTACAAGAGAGGTTCAATCCATGGGAGGAACCAAGGATTCGATGCATCAATGCCAGGGCCTTGGGACAACATTTAAGAGGAGTCACACTCAGCCAGTGTGATGGCTAATGCCTGTGATCCCAACATTTTGGGAGGTGGAGGCGAGAGGATTGCTTGAGCCCATGGGTTCGAGACCAGCCTGGGCAACGTGGTGAGACCTCGTCTCTACAGCAAATCAAAAACTAGCTGGGTATGATGTATATGTCTGTAGTACCAGCTATTTGGAAGACTGAGGTGGAAGAATTGCCTGAGCCCAGCAGATCGACGCTGTGGTGGCTATGAGCGTGTCACTGCACTCAAGCCTGAGTGGCAGACTCAGGAAAAAAAAAAGAAAGAGAAAGAAAGAATGCTGATTCCCGCAGCAACATGCAATTAATGTCCATAGAAGTGATGATTTTTTTCCCAATAGGAGTCTCACACTGTCTCCCAGCCTGGTGTGCAGTGGCACAATCATGGCTCAGTGCCGCCTCGACCTCCCAGAACATCCTCCCACCCCAGCCTCCTGAGAAGCTGGGACTACAGGCACGTGTGGTATTTTTTGCAGAGACAAGATCTTACTATGTTATCCAGGCTACTCACAGACAGCTGCCACAAGTGATCCTCCCGCCTCAGCCTCCCAAAGTGCTGGAATTATAGGATGAGCCACCACACCTGGCCTGATTTTCTGTAAGGAGGAAACTGCTTAATGCCGCATCAAGATAATCAGGTTACAACTGAGACAGGTGGTGCCTGCCAGGACTCATGTCTGAGAGGGCAGTGCTGGGCACAGCGTTCTCCTAGGATTGCCTCCTCAGGTTTTGCCTGCCTGTCCAATGCGTCAGCCTGGCATGGTCGAGAAAGCACTCGAGTGGACGTCAGGAGAGCTGGGGTCCGGCCCCTCTGTGGCTCATCACCTCTCTGGAACCTCGGGACATTCACTCAGCCCCTCGGGCTCATTTCTGCGCAATCGAGGAGCTCTCCCTGCTAGCCCAGCAGCCCCAGTCTCTCTGTCCTCACAGTTGGGCTTCAGGGGGCCTCACCCTCCTGCCATAGGCGCTGGGATGCCCAGTGTCGCTCTGGGCAGGAGGGCCTTGGCCCATCAAAGACCTTGCCATCAGGAAGCAGGCCACCTGGAGGACCCCAGACTCTGTCCTCACCCCCACCCTGCCCGGGGAGAGTGTGTCATAAGTGATCCCTCCTGGGGACATCGCTACTTTAGGAGCATGCGGAGGGGAGCAGTTCGGGCGAGAGCCCTGGGGGGAGTGAACTTTGCAGTTGGAGAGCAGCCCCTGGTCCAGGGAGGGTCCTGGGGGAGCCACAGCCATGTTCAGTCTCGGGGCCAGTACCCAGGTGTGGTGGCGTGGCTGCTCCATCTTGGTCACAGGTGTGGCCCCAGGACATCGCCGCAGAGAGCGGCCCTGCGGGTGGTGGCTGTGGGCGCCGGGGCCGCCTTGGCACCCATGTTCCCAGCCGACTGGGTGGTCCGCTTTCTCGGCGGGATGGCACTCACCGGGCCTCACCACCAGCCTCTACCTCATGCCCCAGGGCAGAAGCAACTCCAGCTCACATCTCACATGTATTTATAGAATAATGCCCAGCACACCTGAAGACTTAAAGAAATGTTAGGGCTCTCTCTCTCTCTCTCTCTCTCTCTCTCTCTCTCT
>NW_007259597.1:31821-33358 GCF_000164805.1 Carlito syrichta
TTTTTTTTTTTTTTTTTTGAGTCAGAATCTCACTCTGTCACACAGGCTGGAGTGCAGTGGTATGCTCACAGTCACCGCAGTCTTGACCTGCTGGGCTCAGGGTATCCTTCCACCTCAGCCTTCCAAGTAACTGGAACTACAGACACACACCACCATGCCCAGCTAAGTTTTTGATTTATTGTAGGGAGGCGGTCTCGCCAAGTTGCTCAGGCTGGTCTCGAACCTGTGAGCTCAGACAATCTTCTTACCTCAGCCTCCCAAAGTGTTGGAATTATAGGCATGCATGAGCCACCATGCCTGGCGATTTTCTTTTTTTTAAGAGATGAAATCTCCAATCAGAACAGCTACAGCTCACAGCTAGTAGCAGCCAATCGGCTTGGACTTAGGGCTATATAAGCACCAGGTTTTTGGACCCAGATGGGCAACCCCTTCGTGTCCCCTCCCACCATGGGAGTTTTTCTGTCCTCTCAATAAATCCTGCTTACTCAAAAAAAAAAAAAAAAAAGAGAGAGAGAGAGATGAAGTCTCTCACTGGGCGCGATGACTCACGCCTGTAATCCCAGCACTTTAGAAGGTCAATTTGAGAAGATTGCCTGAGCCCAGGGAGTTCGAACCAGCCTGGGCAACTTGGTGAGACCTTGTCTCTACAATAAATCAAAAAATAATCTAAATGTGGTAGCACATGCCAGAAGTTCCAGCTTCTTGGAAGGCTGAGGCAGAAGGATCGCCTGAACCCAGGTGGTCCAGGCTGCAGTGAGCATACTCCTGCACTCCAGCCTGGGCAATAGATCAAGACTCCTACTCAAAAAAAAAAAAAAAAAAAAATTAGCCAGGCATGATGGCATGTGCCTGTAGTTCCAGCGATGCCAGGGGATCAGGCAGAAAGATCTCCTGAGCTCAGCAGGGTGAGGCTGCAGTGAGCTGTGATCAAGCCATGCACTCCGCCCTGAGTAACAGAGTGAGACACTGACTCAAAAAAAAAAAAAAGCAGAAAGAAGAAGAAGGAAAATAGAAAGACAACCACCAGCCCATTGACAGTCGCGCTCATGACACAGATTCTGCCTCCCACTTTTCTTATTGGGACTTTCCGAGCGGGCCTTTGTGATGGCAGTAGTGGGAAAGGCAGTGCCTGTCCCTCAGGACCTGCGGTGCACCATGGGTAGACTCGTTCTCTGGCACCTCCAGAGGGTCAGGGTCGGGGTGAGCAGGGGTCTCTGCCCCTTCTGAGCATGCCTGAATCAAAATGGACTGGATTTTAAAAATGCGGTACATATACACAACGAAATATGCAGCCACAAAGAAGGACAAACATAGGGACTTCACGGCATCTTGGATGGATTTAGAGTCAATCATACTCAGTGATCTATCACAGAAACAAAGAACAGAGTATCATATGTTCTCACTCATAAGCAGACCCTGAAAAATTATCATAATACTATAAGAAAGGGATTGGCAGTAGTGGAAACTGCCAGGGAAGGGGGGGTGGAATTGGCGGTTGAGGGAAACTGCCAGGAGCGGGGGTGGGATTGGCAGTTGA
>NW_007259597.1:34287-37194 GCF_000164805.1 Carlito syrichta
CAGCCAGATAGCTGTTACATAATGAGCATGTTTGTGAGGTGGTTTCTAGAAAAAATATCAGCATTTGAATTAGTAGACTGAGTCAGGAAGATCACCCTCACCAACGCAGGTGGCCGTCATCCAATCTGTTGGGACACAGAATAGAACCAAAAAGCAGAGGAAAGATCCATTTGAAGTTGTTCTACCCGTTTTAGCCGGGATATTCATATTTTCCTGCCCTGGGACTTCGGCACACCTGGTCCTCGGACCTTCAGACTTGCACTGGAACTTATGCCATTGACACTCCTGGTTTTCAGGCCTTTCAACTTATAGATGGGAGATCTTGGGACTTCTCAGCCTCCATGAACTAATCCTTCATAATGATTCTCTTTTTATATCTCTGTCTGTCTATCTATCTATCTATCTATCTTCTATCAACATCATCTTTCATTGGTTCCTTTTCTCTGAAGAACTCTATCTCATGTACCATTCTTCCAAAAATTGGGAGTAAAGTTAACTTTTCTCTACATACCTTTTATCGCCTTTATAGTACTGAAATTTTACTTCATTTAAAGTCATTGAATGAACTGAATTAGGACACGGAGAATGCTTGGAGCAATGTCTGTATCACAACACTCATTTAATTTTTACTACGACTATTATTACCTTTGCTACTGCTATGACTGTAATTTCTGCTGATACTATTAAAGCAGAGGTAACAAGGACAGTTACCAGTGTATGACTTATTGGGATACAAACGCATAAGTTGAGCAGCATCTGTATATTGGTAAAAGGATAAAATGGTAAATAAAAGAGTATACATGAAAAAATTATACTATTGTGATAGTAATTGGTAAAACATATGACACAATAAAAATGTATTTAAGGATTGAACATGGAAATGCAAAAGAGAGAAAGAAGAGAGAAAGAAAAAGGGGGGGGATAATTTAGCCTTAAAAAAATTAATGAAAAATGTGTCAGCTTATAGATACGATGTCATCATTTAGAAGACGCAGGCGATCATTTATACCAGGCATATTGCAAAGATACATTTATCCAGTCACTTGTCTGGATTGTACAGGATAGTGTAACTGACTAGCAGCTTAGGTGGATGCAGCCTTGAGCACTTTCCTGCTATTCTTGAATCCCAGCTTCATGCTCTGTGAAAATACGGCTCATACAATCCTAGTACACTTACTTTACAGAACTGTAAAGATTTCATTGAAGGCAATATAGAATCCTACTGACAATGCCTGACACAAGGAATGTCATCTTTCCTTCCCATCCTATTCTCATTCCCCTCCTGGCTGGCTTTGCACATATAGCAAGATTTAGAACAGTCACTTTCTAATATATATGTCTATGGTGTTTATCACAAACTAAACATAAATCTGACATAGCTCTAACGCACAAGACATGGCTTGAATCATCTTGGTCTCATTCACTCCCTTAAACAAAGAATATTGAATCTCAACTATGTACCAGGCCTGGTGCTAAAGTCATTGCTAAGTAGACAGCATGCTTCCTTCCTTATGGGAACAGACACAGCAAGTTTTGCAAGTCTTCACTCAAAAAGTGATAAATGCTATAATAAAAGTAAAATACTAAGAAGTCCTCACGAAACTGTTCAGAATGTGCCAGAATGTCTAAATGACAATGAAATTTCTTCCTTCTGCAAGTTGCCATTTTGAGTCCAAACACACATACATACACCTCTGCTGTTAGTTTTGAAAATAGCTCATTTCTACATCCTACTGATACAATAAGAGCTACCACCATGTTGTTCAAACTCTTTTATTTATACTCTTTGGTATAAAGTGACCCCCAAATGGTAATGTGTTTGATCCAGGAATTCAAAGACGTAAGGGTGTGAATAAGATTCTACTCTAAAACATAGGACCGGTTATAATGCTAGTTGTGTGAATAGCCAGACGGTTACAGACCTGCCATGGTTTGGTCTTCTTGAGTCACAAGGAGTAAAACCCTCCCTATCTGCTTCATCGGCTGCTATTCTTCTGTGAAAAAACAACATGGAAGTTCTTTTACAAGTGTAAAATACACTAATATGTGAAAATCAATAAGTCTGAGCCATTTCTTTCCATGTTCTAGCTTATTTCTTCTTGGTTGCAGTTCCAGATTTCTATTTGTTTGCTTTCTATAATTTCTATTTATTTTTTGATATTCACTATGATTTGAAACATCATTCTTCTAGGTTCCTTTCGTTTCTGGTCCAAGATTTCATTGAACTCTTTGAGCACACTTCAGATGTGTCTTAAAAGTGCAAAAAAATACAGACAACTTTTGAATGACAAATTTTAAAGCTAAATTAGTATAAAGAAAAACTCTGGTCATGAACTGTAAGATTTTCAGTTGACCATTCTGAAGACTCCATGCAATCCCAATTGCAACCCAAGCAAACTTTTTGTAAATATTGACACATGGATCCTAAATTCATATGGAAGGGCAAAATTAGGGAATAGAGATGATAACATGAATAAGAAGAACGAAGTAAGAACATGCATATTACCTCATTTCGTGACTTACACTAGCTTAGAGTATTCAGCACCGTGTGGTATAGAAAAACGAGACACAAAAGTTAATGGAACAGATTACAGAATCCAAATATTGATCCACAGTGTACCATCATTTTGCATAGACCCAATGCACACCCTACGTATACTTTAAATCATGTCTACCCTACTTATAATACCAAATGGAACGTAAATGCTATGTGAATAGTTATTATGTTGCATTTTTGCTTTTATTTATTTCTGTATTTTTTTGAGTTGAAGTCTCACTCCGTTGCCCAGACAGCAGCCTCGACCAGCTGGGCTCCGGCGATCCTTCCGCCTCAGCCTTCCAAGTGGCTGGGAACTACAGGCGTGCACTATCACGCCCGGCTAATTTTTGATTTATTGTAGAGATGAG
>NW_007259597.1:37716-39067 GCF_000164805.1 Carlito syrichta
TGAATAGTCAGGATCATTCCGGAAAAGGAGCGCATGATTTGAAGACACGCCGTACAGGGTCAGCCGCCCAGACAATACGGTGCTGGTGACAGGATGGACACGGAGACCCACAGGACAGAAGGCAGAATCCAGTGCAGAAGAGGCTCTCACGTGCACGTTCCATTGGTTTTTCCAAGGTGACAAGCAACTCAGGTAGAGAAGGGACACACTTAGCAACAAACGGTACTAGAATATTGGATCCACACGTTTAAAAAGCTTCAATCCACAAACACTTCCATGTACAAAAACGTGTTCAAGACTGACCCCATATGAAAACGCAACACGTAAAGCAGTACGGTTTGTGGAATATGGAATGGGAAGATGTGAGTGGGACATTGGGTCTGAGAAATGTTATATTTCTTGGGGAAACGGCAAGATCAAGACAAATGGAAGAAAAACGTGAATTAACTGGATGTCACCCGAGTGTGGCTGGGGCACCATTTCAAAGCCTCTTGGGCAGAAGGAAAGGTGAGCCCCAGGCTGCCAGAAGCATTTCCAAACAGCCCATCTGATCATGGGTCCATTTGCCCGCTATCCCAGGCTGAACAGATGAGTGGCTGGTCCACCTGCTCCTGCCCTCATCTGGCTGAGGTGTCAGGTGGCTTTTTGAGCCTGGGAACGTCCTGGCAGCTGCTAGCGGGCCCACAGAGACCCTGGAGACCCTCATTGGCAGGGCTCAGCTACACACTGGGCCCCTCTGACTTGGCCCTGGAGCCTGGAAAGGAGAAACTGTCCCCTTAGCTGCAACAAAGGATGCAGGGCCTGCTGCTGGTGGGCCATGGCTGTGGGCACGGTGCTCCCCATTGCCCTCCAGGGGGTTCCGGGTGTCCAGCTTCCGTGTGGACCTTGACTTGCCGAGGCCCAGGAGAAGTCTGGAGCTGGAGAGTGGCCAGTCAGGGGCCGCCCGATGCCTTTTGAGCGGAGTTGGTCGCCGCTGGCCCAGTCAGGTCTAGTGCAGGTGCTGCTAAGCAGGGTGGGTGTCTCTGGACCTGCCTCTGGGCGATAAGAGGCTGGGCACGGTCTGTGGTGGAGGCCCTCACAGAGGGGCAGGGCTGTGCCTGTCCCATGACCTCGAGGGTGTCGACCAAAGATGCAGAAGGTGCCGGGTCGCAGCAGGTCGTCCTCAGGCAGCAAGAAAAACACCACAGACTTCGGATGTCCATTCCTCGGGGAGTGTGGGCATGGAGGTCTAGGGAGGGAATTCCAAATCCCGTCCAGGGGCCCCCAGAGAGCAGCCTTCTGCCTTGGGATTGGCAGAAGTCCTTTGTGCCCATGGGCCTTGGCCTCAGGAAAGCCCAGCCAGGAAAGGGTG
>NW_007259598.1:0-400 GCF_000164805.1 Carlito syrichta
ATACCTTCAGTAGGATTGGTATCAGCTCTTCCTTGAATGTCTTGTAGAATTCTGCTGGAACGCCATCTGGACCAGGGCTTTTTTTTGTAGGAAGTTTTCTTTTTACATAGTCGATTTCCTTGATTGTTATTGGTCTATTTAGGGTCTCAATTTCTTCTTGTTCCAACCTAGCTAGGTTGTGTGATGTCAGAAAGTCCTCCATTTCCTTCTGGCTTTCAAGTTTGTTTCCGTACAAGTGTACGTAGTAGTCTCTAATGATCTTTTGTATTTCTTCAGGGTCAGATGTGACTTCATCTTTTGTGTTTCTGATTATGCTTATTTGTTTTTTTTCTCATTTTTTCTTGGTCAGCCTATGAAGGGAACCGTCAATCTTGTTTACCCTTTCAAAGAACCAACTTTT
>NW_007259598.1:2115-2834 GCF_000164805.1 Carlito syrichta
ATCATTCATCTCTTGCAGGTTTTGTTCTGTCTTTTTGAGCTTCTTTCTATGCTTTTGACAGTTGGGTTAGTTCTGTGTTTGGTCTTCAAGCTCTGAGATTCTTTCTTCGGCTTGGCTGATTCTGCTTTCCATGCTTATTAGTCTGTTGTTCATTTCCATCACAGTATTCTTTACTGCTGTCATTTCTGACAACAGCTCCTTCCTATTTTCTTCTTTTCTCTCCTCAATTTTTTTAATTCTCTCCATTAATGTCTTGATGTCTGGGTTTGTTGCATGTAACCAGTCATTCTGGGTCTCTTCATTGTCTGTGTTCCAGAATCTGTTTTCTCAGTGTCTGATTTCCCAGGGGTCTGTGTAGGACCTATATTCTTCTTTTGGTTTTTCTTCATTTGTACGGTTTTTCCCCCTCTCTACTTTTTCATTCCCTCCACATCACCGTCTTCTTTAATTCTGTTATTCAGGGGTAAAGGAATTGGTTTTACTTCTGTTTGTTCAATCTCCTATTCTTTATGTATGTCCTCTTACTTTGTTCAATTCTGAAGTTGCACTGTAGGTTGGAGGTGGTCCTTTTTGCAGTTTTGAGATGTATTTAAGGGGAGAACTGTGATTCAAAATCTGTCTGCAGGTCCTGGTATTTGCTGACAGGCATGTGGATAATGTGGAACCCACTTCCCACTGCCCTGGAATCTGTCCATGCAGGGGGGCTGTAGGTTTACTCC